>NC_087385.1:6056911-6151911 GCF_963675165.1 Halichondria panicea | reverse complement strand
CTCCACTACCAGCTCATCCTCTCTAGTCGGAGGAAGAAGCCCGATACATGAAATGGAATGTATTTCCGAGAACCAGACGGAAGATTCGACGCCAGTGAGCGCTCATCACAGTCCTCCTAGTCCAAGAATGGGTTCCAATAGGCGAAGTAGTCTGGGAACGGAGAGTAGCATCAAACATCTGCTCAACCACAGGAAAAACAGTACACCCGTTACTGTTCACTCGAGTACTCTGAGCAGTGCACTAAGCGAAGTAGCTGAACAACGACAAAGAAGAGTAGGCTCTGCGATTAGCTCTACCCTCCATGCTCGGATTACAGCCACTCTTGAGAACAAGCAGAACCATAGACGATTGAGTGCCGAGCCAACAAACAGTACAATGCTGACGGCATATCTATTGAAGAGAAGGAATTCCGACCAGCCCACTACGTCTGCTTCTAACCATCACACTCTGCTGACCCAACTTCAGATGCCCACCTTTAGTCATCAGAATAGCATGCCAGAGAGCAATACAGTTACTAGAGAGCAGATGATGACATCCAACCCCACTATGAGTCAACACAACGGAGTGTCGCAATGTTACCCATCGGAGGCAATCTATACGAATGGACACAATCGATTCAACGGAGCACCGCTGCAACAGTCATTCCCCAGTCACATTCAGCATCCGACTCAGCCACAACCACACATGCCAGTCGAGGGAATTCTATCTCATGTGTCATCAGTACTCAGCTCTTGTGGCATTCCGTTTCAACACAGCGATGGTGTCTTCACTCTAGAGCACCAGGGAGTTCAGCTAAGGATCCTCATCAGCAGCATTCCTTACTCGAATATTCAATTGCAGTATTTAGCCGGAGACACTTCCCAGTACGAGAGGGTGTGTGCCCAGCTTTATAATCAGCTGCAAAGAAACACTCCGGTCATTCCACCACAGAAAGTCTATACCACCTACGTGTCTTAACTTGTGTTATGTTTTTTTTCTCAACATTGTATTTGATTATTGCTTTTGTACTTTCCTTTTGCCATTCTCTTACAACGTTGCATATGTTCCAAATATACACTCCAACAATTCACAGTAATTTTTGTACCCCTCAACACAATTTCAGGGAAAAATCAGTTTTACTTAATAATTATTGCCATTACATGTAAAGATCGTTTATAGTACAAATTAATTATGATGTGATAATACATGACAGGTAACGATCGTTTAAGGTATAAATGATAAATCAAGTGTGTACAAAATAATTAACACACCTTAAAATTCACAAAAAATTGCATGGTATAATACCATACGTACGTAGACATGGATGATGAGCTTCTATTCACACACACACACACACCACACACACACACACACACACACAGACTAGAACACATACACACACACACACACACACACACAGACTAGAACACATACACAGAGCCATCTGCCGGCCCTACATAGCCAGTTCCAATGAGGATAATGTCCAGTATCGACCACACTCCCAGCCCTCCAAATGATATAAGCTTCCCAATAGCTGACCCCCAGAGCTCCAAGTAAAATCTGTCGACTCCAAAGCCCCCTAGAGTGAAGCTAAGTAGAATAGCCGTGGACCAGCTGTACCCATTGGAGTAGCGACATTGCAGCTGCTTCTGAAATATTCGTGGAGCTGTAAAACGATAAAACGATAATGTACACACCTTAGTGTACAAACTAAACTACAGTTACGGCAATTATCAGTTACAGTAAGCCAAAATCGTACTAAAAGTCTACCAGGCGTTCGTTTAGCTAAAGAATATACAATAGCAATATGCTCCATGGTGTGTGTGTGTGTGTGTGTGTGTGTGTGTGTGTGTGTGTGTGTGTGTGTGTTTGCGTGTGTGTGTGTTTGCGTGTGTGTGTGTGTGTGTGTGTTTGCGTGTGTATGTGTTTGCGTGTGTGTGTGTGTTTGCGTGTGTGTGTGTGTGTGATTGAACATGTAACTTACGGAGACAGGTGACACTGTTCCTAGCGGTGCAGTTAGCAATGTAGTTGGCAGTTGGGGTCCCCCTGGCGTTGCATGAGGTGTTGGATGAGCAACAATAGTCGCTCTCCTCTAGCTGGTAGCAATACTGGCACATAAAGGTACGGTTGAATCTCCGCTCTCCCTGCATTAGGTGTGTGTGTGTGTGTGTGTGGGTGTGGGTGTGGGTGTGTGAGGGTACGAAAGCTTACAGGAATAAATCTGGCTTTGCAGATGCTACATAAAATACTTCAATTAACTTACCACACACTCTACATCCTCTGGCACTCTACACTCTGCAGTTGTATTGCTCCCATACATACAGTCAAAATTAAAGGTGCAGTTCAAGCAAAGCCCATCGGCTGGTATATCAGTGCAGTTGGTGTTGTTTTCAACAGTTGTGCAGTTGGCATTGTCATCAAGGAAGCCTCCACTTCCATAGTCGTCCCCTACCTCCATGAGGTCTTGAGATACGGCTACTTGGATCACAGACGCCATGATGCTCAGTAGGGACATACAGAGAGCGGCTTTGAACCAGAGCAGCCATAGCCGGCCACAGAACTGGAGCACTCTAGAAATAGACAGTCTTTGTGTTGCCATTTTTATCCTTTCGAAATTACTTTTAAATAAGCTGGGGTTTGCCAGTTCATATTCGTTTAATTAGATAATGAGATTGTAACGATTCAACTGCCAGAGTGCTAGTGAAAGAGGCTAACTCCAGCCTTGTTCTTAAAATAACAAGTCAAGAATTGACATAATTTGAGTTGCATTATGATACTATAACGAAACAGGAAAAAAGGGGAAATTGATTGCTGTGAAATGAGTTAAGAAGCATTGACTAATAAGCTTTTAATGTCCTGTTCATTCATAGCCGAGGCTTCGGAGACGGTAGCTGCTGAATAGTCAGTGTCTGGGTCCGAGGGAACACTTCCATACTGAGCCTTCTTAACAAACAGGGGATTCCCCTGCGGTCGACGGCATGGCTCACAACCAATACACAAGCGAAAGAAATATCGTCGAACTCTTGGAGTGAACAGAACAAAGAGGATAGCATTTGCAAATCCTTGGCCAGAATCTCCAATACCCTACATGTATGAAAAAATATTTGAATACATAAAGTAATACTACACATGAAGTAACACTGGTATAAAATTCTTTCTTCAAGTCCCTTGAGTAAATTAAGGAATGCATTGCACTAACATATTTACCGCAATGTGTAGGAAGAAGAGAATGGCAACACAGCCGAGAGGTATGTCCATTTCAACCTTTATTATAACCAGAAGCAAGCTCCATATACGCAGAAGTATAAAGATGATGGGGATCAACATGAGCTTTCTCTCCACACTTTGAACAGCACTCGACACGTTCTGAGTCAAAATGGTCTTGCCAGCCTTCACCTGTATGTAAATAATAAAGTAATAGAAACTGAAAAATTTTATACTAAAAAGTCCCCCATATGTACATACCTGATATCGTAGGTAGAAGTGAAGTGAGATGAAAATCAAAGGCACAAGAATAATCGTCAGGTAGATCCAAATATCGTTGCCAATGACCACATTGAAAGGTTTGGGTACTCCATGTTTATCATATGTCTTCAAAGAACACCAGCCTGATCCACCATAAGTGTCCAGACCCAGCTTTCCCGTGAGGCTGAACCACAGAGTCATGATGAGTGGAAGACCATAGCATATAACGTAGAAGCCATAAACCGATCTCTGTGCTACTTTGGAATTCTCCAGCATTATCCTAAAAAACACGTACACTGCCACACAAATTGTCCACAACACTGAAGAGAGGGTCCCATACATGGCAAAGGAAGCTTGAATCAGACAAACATACCCTTCAACGCTATCAGTACCATTGTTATATTTGGAGAAATTTGTAACAACTCCGAAAAAATTGGCGGCAGCAGCCATAAAATCCATCAGTGACAAGTTGACGAGGATCTCCCTCGCTTTGGTACGAATATCACGAATTAGAATGTACGAGAAAATAATCAGTAGAGCTCCGATCATGGACAGTATGCAAGTGACACCCACCACCACACGAATACTGTCTGGAGCGTAGGCGAGACTGCCATTCACACACACATCAGTGGTGTTGTTGGCCTGTACAGATCCCCTGGCAGCAAGTGAGGTCAGAATAGATAGAAGCATTCTCTAATCTCAGCAATCTCAGCAGTGCTGCAAAGTACAAAAGGAAATGGTTGTCCCTGAACAAGATTTAAGTCCATAGGCCTACTATGTATTCAGAGCTTAAATTAAAAGCCTATTAATATAAAATGAAGTTTACTTACCAAACAGAGGCACGTCTCTATAGCTACCTTGTCACTTCAAAGAGATCTGTGATCCTCCTGAGAATGTGGTATGAACACTCTACCACTAGTTATCATTACCCAGACCGCTGCTGCATGTCCTTCACGTGGTACACTGTAGAAGTCATTAATTTTTGTTTCTATTTAGAACCCAGTGGTTTCAGCCCCACCCCTGCTGGTCCTGCTACAGTTAGGGGAAAACCCCACATTGCTGTGTAGCTTTAATGCTTCAACCATCCTTACCCTCCACTTCACCAGCCCTAACTCACTGACATGAACTGAGCTACTTCATCCTCCAAGCAAGCCAATGATTTGCATTATCCTTGTAGCTGGTCATGGAGTTGTTCTGGAGAGGCAAATACTGGTACACATTACATTAGCTAGAGTTTACTACCTGCAGTGCAGTGCAGTGTTGATATAAAGTTGTTTGTATTGACATTAATATTGTATTGCTACCTGCTGTCCATGTTGCAGGAGAATCGTAGTGGAGCTTACGATCACCTGATTGGAATCCCCAAGGCTCTCCTGCCGGCCAGACCAGACTCTTCAGGCAGCGGGGACACCATACTGGACTGCTGGTGGAATGCCCTTCAGAGGTATTACCATGATTTTGATTTTGATTTTGTCGTCCACCCCTCACCCCTCTCTGTTATATTGACAGTCGTCAGCAGTTCAGCGATGTGTATCTAGTTACGAATGCTGCAAGGTAAGGTCTAACAGGTTTGGTAAATTGGAGGTCATGTTCAGAGCTTTTTCAATACACCTCCGCCTTATACTGTAATTACGGTTTTGTGTTAACTGCTGAGATGCACTGCTAGGTACAAACACTATGAGAGGTGGGCGAGTGCTCACAGCTTTCCAGTGCATAACATCATCAATGATGGATCGACCACCATAGAAAATAGGTGAATATCACTGAACTGTAAAATGGCTTGTATTTATCATGTGAAGTGCTTGTAAAGAGCTCGTAATTAAATTAATGGACACAACAACAGATTTCCCACGCTCATAAAAGGGCTGAAGCTGCTACAGCTAGTCTCGTGGTGTTTACATACTGTCTCTTCAGTCTAGGGGCAGTGGGTGATTTGGAGTTGGCTATTCGAAGCAAGAATATAATCAACGACATCATGGTGGTATGTACTACTGTTGAGAACACCAACTTAGATGCTGCCTTATTGTCCAATCATTAATTTGTTTATTATATTTAGGTGGCTGGTGATATGCTCTTTGGACACAATTTTGACATTGGTCAAGTGTGTAACTACTTCAAGCTCAAGGTAAGCTGTTGGTGGTTGCTCACACTGCTAACCATGTGCCTCTCTCTCACAGAAAGGAGACCTGGCTATATACTATGAGCTACCTGAATCTGAATCCACTGAGCAGAGAGGGATTGTAGAGATTGACGTACCAACTGGAAGGTCAGGGTCAAATTTGTTTTTTATCCCTTGTGACGATTTTACAGGCACAAATTAGTGCGTTTATAATGAGGAGCTTAATTATTGATCTTCTCTATTATACTACACTCCAGAATCACCAAGTTTATTGAGAAGCCCCAGTCTCACGAGACCACCTCACGATTGGCCAGTCCCGTGTTCTATTGCCTTCAGAGAGACTCACTCAAACTTGTCAGTGAGTACACGGATCAGCACACCAACAAAACAAAGAGGGCCCTGGGAATGTTCATGGTGAGTCCTATTCTTAGTAACACTTATTGTTGTAATAATAATAATGGCGCACTTGGACTCTGTAATTTGGTTTAAAGCATTTCTGTAACACAGCATCAAAGATTGTATTAGTCAATGATTGTTTTGACCTCACTCTCACGTTGTTAGGCGTGGCTGGTGACCAAGAGAACTGTGTACGGTATGAAACTGCCCACGAGGTTCCAACTGATAGGTCAGGTGACTCTGGCCGACTATGAGAAGTGGATTTCCTGGTTCAAACAGAAGCAGTTGCAAAGCACTGAGCAAGCTTCACCCATCACATTTCGTATTTACGCCAGGCAAGAATATAATTACTTCTCCGTATTACTTTAAGCTCTCTCTAGGATAGGGTTGATGGGAAATCCATCTGACGGCTTCTTTGGGAAGACCATTTCTTTCTCCATTGCTAACTTTTGGGCTGAGGTTACAATCGTGGAGTCCTCAAAATTGGCAAGTGCAAGTGTGGCCGGGTATTGCTGCTAACTAACCTCCATATCTGTCATCATGCATACACAGAAACTCATCCCTCACCCTCTCAATGACCCCACGGAGTTTGGCAGTCTCTCTGACCTCTATGGTGTTAGCAGGAAGGAGGGGTGAGCTGTGCATTATATGTATGTAACTCGTCTCTCTCATGTTATTATTGATGATGGTTTGGCTGCAGGTATTTGGGAGGATTGCGTTTGTTGCAAGCAACGTGCAAGCAGTTCTATCAATACTGTGCCGAGCATGGGTTGGTTACCACGTACAAATCAGTCTGCAGCTAGATCATTGTCTTGTGTGTACACACACATTCGACAGAATTGCTCTGGCTCGTAAAAACTTCACTCTGACTTACGACACCAATATCCCAAGACAAGTGGTGAGTGAGCTAAAGAGGCGCTTACCTGTCATGAGTAATTATAACATCATTTTGTAACTTCTTGTAGGGACTGGCCGGGAGCAGTGCTATCATTACATCTACCCTCAAATGTTTAATGAAGTTCTACAACCTCTCGGAGATAGTGAGCGGTCAACTAATAATATAGAGAGAGAGGTGGCAAAGTTTTGTTTGCAGGACATGCCCTTGCCATTACAGCCCAACTTTGTACTAGGAGTTGAAACCACTGAACTGTACATTCAAGCTGGCCTTCAAGACAGAGTGATTCAGGTGACCCTCTAAATACTCGACCCAGTAGTGTAACTGCTCTTCTCTATTACTACAGGTGTACGAAGGACTCGTGTGTATGGATTTTGATCGAGAGACAATGGAGAAGCAGAAACATGGTTTGTGTGTGTATTTTATTGGCTGGGAGAGAAGGTAATACAAAGAAAGTACCTCTGTCCCAGTAAGTCTCCAACTGACATTGTAATCTGACCCACGAATTTTGGTTTAAATTATGGTTTGTAGCTAATTAGGAACACAGCAATCACCATTCAGTTCGTGGGCGGTGGGTTTGTCTCCCATGTTGTGTTCAGTCTTGCAACACAACTTGACATCGTGTTCCACAACTAGGGTAAACAAACGACTGTATGTTAATTATCTCCTGCAGGAACATATGAGAGACTGAATCCATGTAAGCTCCCTCCATTGTGGCTAGCCTATCTGTCAGACCCCAGTGACTCGGGTTAGTAGTCCCTACAAGTGCATGATGAGAGTGTGATAATGCTTCTACAACTTCACCTTCTTTACTGTGGTCAATTCAGCAGCTTCTTTGTGAATGTATTTGTGTGCCTGCCCTGAATAATTAACATATTTTCTCTCTAGGAAAGATGCACAGCACTGTGAAGGAGCGATGGATTAAAGGTTCTTTGTTCATGGCTATGTATACATATCTACAGGTCATGTGTGACAATCCATTGCAGGTGATCAAGAGGTGTTGGATGCAATGAAACAGTTCGCCAATCTAACGGATCAGTCAAGGTTTGTTCTCTAAAATTAATGACGTCCAGTGGACATTTTGGACACTGCATGTTTTAATTCCATTCCAGGACTGCAATTGAGGAGCAGAATTTTAAACAGTAAGTGTATATTTTTGGCGCTTTTACTTTGCTCTTGATTTAACGTGGTACCAAGATTGTCCACTCTGATAAACAAAAACTTTGACACACGTCGTCGTATCTACGGAGACCAAGCCCTGGGGGAGGATAATCTAGAGATGGTGGAGATAGCACGAGCACACGGCTCCTGTGGCAAGTTTGCTGGTAGTGGAGGGGCTGTGTTTGGGATCTGTAGTGATGCAGACAAGAAGGTATAGTTTATTACAAATTGTGTAAGATAATTGTTGGATGTGTTTTTTTCTTTGTCGATGCAGCTGGAAATGAAAAAAGTATTTCAACAGAAGGGATACGTGTTTTGTGATGTGCAAGTATATTCCCCTGTACAGCAAAAATGAACTAATTTCTGTGCTCTGTATATAATTTATAGAGACAAAAACTACAATCATGACCTGTTTTTACTTTGTTTTGTTGACGCCCATTTCCAATAAGCATGTGCCAAAATCATAACCGGATATTGCAAAAGATAATTGTGCATTCACTGCAAAGAGATAGTAGTGAGCAAGAACTCCAGCAGTCCCCTCCTGAACAACTAATTATAATCCAAGAAGATTGTATCGAAACACGATTAGATCTACCTATCAGTGCTTTCTAGTACAGTGCTAGTGTGATCGTTTTATGCCAGTGGATTTGCTGCAGAGAGTCAACTGCAAACTAAACTGCATGTACATGGTAAGTTTGATAGCTGCTAGCAATACTTTACTTTAACCATTTCTTTTCCCACTGCAGCAAAGAACATACTATTAACTGCAAGTACAAAGAATCTCCTGAATTCTCTACAAAGATGTCTGAGTTCATTAATGTACCAAATATCACAATAACCAAAGACTTAATAGAAAGAATCCAGTTTTCACTTTCAAGTCGAAATGCTGAGAACAAAGTAGCCGAATGTGCTGTCCATGTATTTGCTTCAAAATATGTTGAGAATCTCCAAGAAATTCAGTGGCAGTACGTCACTTCGGGAGTACCGTGTTTGTTGAGGAATCGTGAGCTGCATAAAAACGGCCGAAAGTACATGTGGTCCATGAACCTATGTCTATACAATGCTCATTATGGAGTCTTGGTCTGGAAGTCAAAGTTAGCACCAAATTGTGAATACACCGCTGTGGCTGATAATTTCCAAGTTTTCGCGCTGAGTGAAGTCAATGTGATTATGGGCATGTTATACTCGTCTAAGGAACAAGCGTGTGAGCTCAATACAGTATACACCACCTGGCATCAAGAGAGACAGAGAGATGACGGGAAGAAAGGTCCAGCTTCCACTGAGAGTGTTGCTCAACCTGCTCGATTCCGGAAGGAAATGATTTCAAAGCCTTGCAATTTTCAGCACATTCAAGGCACCCAAGCAATCGAAGAATGTCTAGAGATTGAGAAGACAAAGGGCGACATCCTTGCAGCACTTTTTGGGCTGGGCACATCAGCGGGAAGGTCAGAGGCCGATGGACAGGCTGTCAAGCGAAAATCCTCACAATCGAAGAAATCAAAGCACGAAATTTCAAAGCCAAAAACGACATTCAAGATGATAAGTATCCCTCAAACTTCCCTGAACACTCCCCCCACCTCTCCATCTATCTCTCCTCTACCGTCTGCCATCGAGCCATCCTCAGCTCATGAGCAACTACACATGGCACACACGGTACAGATCCAAGCCACTGTGGATATTACTAATAATGGTTATCAAGAGGAATTTGCTCCCCCCGAAGTTTCTCCAACCGAACCTAGCCAGGTATTTCAACCACCCCCTGTTGAGCAACAAGTCCCTATGGTGCAGGTGGTGACCACTGATTTTATCGAGGATCAGAATGACCAATTCATCTCCAACGAACCTGCCACAAACAGTCAAGATTCTCAACCACCACCAATGTACGATCAACTCAACTCTGGAAATCACAACGAAGAATATGACACTCTTGAGCCCGAAAAAAGTGTGCCATACAATAACAGTCAGGGCAGCTTTGCTTATAGCCAGTCACCCCCTCGCCTAGACTTGAATCTCGAGAAAGAATTCACCGAGTCAGTTCTGTTCCAGTCTACTTTGATGTCTGCCAACTAATGCACGGATGCTCTGCGTTCTCACTGAGTTTTGTTTTCTACTTAATAGTGTCACAGTACGTTGTTATGCATGCAGTGTGTACATGTTTATATTGTTAATAACTATTATGTCACAAGCAAAGCACTCACGTTGACATTCAGTACAAAGTCTATAGTATGCCTATCTTAGAAGTAATGAACCATGCACTGTTCTGCGTATATCTTTACTGTTGTGTCTTCCGTACCTTTTGCTACCAAGTTTTCCTTTTTCCACTTTACTTTAAACAGTTTTGCACTGCTTTTCATCAATCTAGTTTTGTGTGTGTCCATGATTATACATGTATAGTTGTGCTTTGAATCAGATCAATGTCTTTAAGGGTGTTAAGTGATGAGTCAGTGTGTTGTTTGCTCAAAGTCTTCCTATGACTTCTACTGAAGGATGCTTATTATGATCTGTATAAAGTATGGCTTTAGTCCCACGAGAGTAAGCAAGTTAGTCGAGATCTTCCTGTGGTGCAACAAAGTCTGTTGGTAAACACTATGATACCAATGTTCAATTAAGCAATGCAGGCCATTTTAGGAATACAATACAGGAGTGTATTTAGGCAACGAAGCCCTGCACATGTGCTAGCTGGGGGTCTGTGACAATAGCAATGTAAGCAACAGTCTCACATGACTGTGGTGGGAACTACGAGCATGAACACTGTGTAGTGGGTAAGCTACTAGCCAAGTTTGTTGAACCTCCCCCACCTTGTACAAACCACTGACACTGCTATATATATTTATGTTGAGGAGTTCCGTTCACTTGAAATGTTTGTTGTGTTGTTAATATTAATAGGCTGTACATATCACAATTAACGTACTGGTAAAAACATTGTTATACAAGTGGGCATGCAGTTGGGATAAAAAACACAAAAATATCGTTATAGACAAATTAAGTGGATGATTGAGTTAATGATTGGCATAAGTGTCCTGTTACAGTGGCCCTCAGCTACTCAGCAGTTGATAGAGTTCGTCTGTAGAACATCATGTAAGGTGCACTGTTCTTGAGGTACCTGTCAATATTGGTGACCCTCTGGACACTGTGTGTGTGTGTGCGTGTGTGTGTGTGTGTGTGTGTGTGTGTGTGTGTGTGTGTGTGTGTGTGTGTGTGTGTGCGTGCGTGGGCATGTGTGTGTGTGTGTGTGTGGGTATGACAGGTATGGTCATTAGTTGTCATGAACACACGACACAGAGTACAACATGCACCGGAGAACTCCCACTATGTTTCTCTAACATATGTGGATGATGCGTAATTTGTAGAACAATTGTTATCACAACACGACTAGCACGACAGCTGGTGTCCTATGTGCTGGAAAGGGTGTTAAATGTCAAGCAGTTCAAGACCCTAACAATTCAAAAGATTGCTGGTATGCAGCAGACCTTTGTACATACACGTACACCTAGCATGAATTTTAATTGTAAAGACATTCCAAAAACTAATTTGGGCATGGGTAGGGCATCATGCATTATCAACATGATCGGGTGGTAGCAATAATACTACATAGAGAACAATTCCAGTTAGTTAGTCTAATGTTGCTCATTAATTCCCATATCAACGCGTACATGACACACACGAATCCATACATTACACATAATTCTACATAACAGTGAAAAGTCACTGCTGGAACCATCTCCTAGCAACATAACCACACCAATTGACCCCTAAGACAACCAGTACTGATATGCATGGCCCTAGCAACAGGAAGAGAGTGCTGTGTACTCTAACCTTCCATACGACACACCACAATGCTGTCTATCAATGGAGAGGAGAGTAAACACTAATTCAACCTTGAAAGAAAAGAATGCACTGATTGGATTACGAGGCTGGCAAAGTTTACAAAACTTATTCCAACACCCACTCATTCAGGAATAACAAAACTTCAAACACTAGTAGTCAAGCCTTTTACGTTGCCTAAATAAACCCACACTGGATCTCACTATCACAGGCACACAGAGATACGTACATGTTCCACCATGCAGAGCATGTATTCAGTTTTACTGATTCTTAATTTGTGAGAAATTCAATATGTCCTTGATGCACATTCCACACAGTTCTACCACCACACACAATACCGTATGAGAAGCCGTGCATACCTAGAGTCATTGCAGAGATACCACTGATCTGTGGCATAGTGCTTGACCAGGGCCGTGTAGTGTCCAAAGGTAACACCGCCTATGTGGTTGGAGATGGCATACAGCTCATACTGTATCCTCTGGCCTGAGTACATGCCCTCCACTGTGAAATGTGACAAGTCATTCTCATTACAATAGACTACACAATGGATGGTGTGTACAGTTTCTTTTGATGCTTCTGTACATGTATGGACAACAGGTAGATGAAGAGACATTGTGTACATGTTAATATGTGTAGGGTCAACAGAAACCAAAAATAACACAGTGTAAATCGGTCGTGCAACGAGGCCATTACAAACATACTTACCAGACTCTTTGCTTGCATAGCTGGTGAGGTCCAGCTCAGTGGGAATATCCACATGTGTATCCAGTTTGGTGCGGTATGACTGGACTGAGAATCTTTGGAGATCTGATTGTTTTGAGTCAAGGATTTGAAACACTATACACTGATGTTTATTACACAGACAGATAACCTAACCTATATAGTTAGACTCCTACACAGTGAAAAGTACACACACAAAACATACAGAATGTACACAGTATTTGAAGAAACACACATACTTAGGGGAAGCTAGATGTCATAAGAACAAACCAACCTGATAAGGCAAACAATTAATGATCATATTAGAGGATAGTTATGGG
The DNA here is from genome assembly GCF_963675165.1 of Halichondria panicea. Lineage (NCBI taxonomy): Eukaryota > Metazoa > Porifera > Demospongiae > Suberitida > Halichondriidae > Halichondria > Halichondria panicea. Next base: position 6,139,030 of record NC_087385.1, on the reverse strand, counting down.
TGGATACGAGCATGTGCCAGGTTATTACAGGTAATCATGAGCACATGCACGGGCTCTGTTAGCAACACACTACAGTGTAAACAAGTCAAGGGGGGTCACTTATGAAGCATAGTTACACAATAGTATAGGAAAGGTAGCAAAGGAATCAGGATACACATCACAAGGACGGGAGGAAATCGATTGATTTTCATTTGCTTGCAAGTTCGTCTCAGAGACCTACATTTGGTGCAGTACTGGAGAAAGAAACATCAAAACATCAAAAGACAGCTTAATTAGGTCACTTCCTATACTTTTGGTAAAGATCATCACACACACAACACACAAACACTATACTTACTGCTTTGTTGCTCCCATCCAATATCTCCTCCTTGGTGAAGTGGCTGATACAGTCCACCAGGGACAAGCCACTCTGGTACTTTGTTATTATGTAGGATAGGCCCGACATTGATCCATGGGCACTCTACAGAAACAACAGCCACAGTGTGCAGTGTTTATTATAATAGTACAGGTATTATTGCCATTCCAGTACAATAAAGGGTAAATTTATCCCTGCAAGAGGCATGATCATTGTCAGAAGGTAACCAGTGAGAGTAAGTTAGTTTCTTTAAATATGACTGTGATGCACACACCTTAGGTATGGGTAGTGCAAGATCCCAGAAAGGGTCAAAGGTTGTAGAGGCCTCCTTGCAGGTATCGCAGATGAGGGTGCTCCTCAGTTGACCCATGAACACACGGGAAATGGGTGTGTTCTCATGTTGAAAATATGACCACCACTTCTCATCACCAACATCACCACTGAGCATGGGATGAAATCAAAAGGCAGGTTTTAATCAATTTTTCCACATGTAATGATACACACATACAGCCTAGGATGAAAACAGCTATACAATTACAACGTCAAGGGTACCTAGGTATGAGAGGAAGGTTGAATGAGTGTGAACCAGGTCAGTACAAGTATGGCCTAATACAATTACAACGTCAAGGGTACCTAGGTATGAGAGGAAGGTTGAATGAGTGTGAACCAGGTCAGTACAAGTATGGCCTAAGACAAAGCTTGACCAGCTACCATAGTTAGTAGGTAGTTCACTACAGTAGCATACAGAGATACCTACCTCGGTGCAGTGATGGGCACTAGTTTGTTTGACTTGTCTTGCTTGCTGTTGGCCTTCATCTCCTCGTGCAACTCAGAGAGCAGTAATCTCAGTAGCTCTTGGGAGTCTTGTTGACTGTAGCCAGCAAACGTTGAGTGAACCCGGGCCAGTGTAGTCTTGACCTCGTGTGGATTCGCTGCTCGAGAGCGGAGGGGGGATGCTTTAAACCACATATCTTGCATTAGGCGTGCATAGGCTGAGGGGGATAGAGAGAGAGAGGGACAATTAATATAATTATAACCCATGAAAGCGTTGGACATCTAGAAGAGAAACTTAAACGTATTAACTTAGAAAATCTCACTCACCTTTCCCAACGCTTTTTCTTTCGGTGTGACAGTCTGTGCGAAGGAATTCCTGTGTCATTTCCAGTGTGTGGCTGAGGCACTGCAGAGCAGAGTTCATGAAGCAAGTGTTGCCCAGGTTCGTTAGTCCCACGATTCCACCAGTCATCAGAGCTCCCTCCAGGCCTGGGGGGGTGATCTGGGTGTGCTTGGACTTGACTGTAAAGGGATAAAAAATGAATAAAAATTGGCTCAATTGTATTGTGTATAAATTATACATTTGGGTCCATACGTACGTCTAAAAGATTTGTAAGGTACATTCTACGACATTTTAACTGACCACGTTTTTTAAGAGAGTGTAGAAATTTCGTGAACACTCTGATCGGGCTGCCAGGTTTGTCCACAGAATTCTTGGGGACCTCTCGTCTTGGGCTAGCTATGTCAGTAACAAGCTTGACATGTCTTCCTTCATACGACACCATCTTGGGGACCTCTCGTCTTGGGCTAGCTGTGTCAGCAACAGGCTTGACATGTCTTCCTTCATACGGCACAATCTTGGGGACCTCACGTTTTGGGCTAGCTGTGTCAGCAACAGGCTTGACATGTCTTCCTTCATACGGGACCAGTGTGCTAGTGACTGGAGTCTCCTCTGCCTTGGTAGCTACCGGGACAGTGACTTTCAGGAACTCAGGAACTGGATTACCGCTCCATGAGTTCTCGCTTTGTAGATAATCTCCAGCATCACCAATATAGTTATTCGACATTGAAGTTGTGATTGAAGACAAAGATGTAGATCTGTGAAGGTTGGTTCGGGGCGTCATCTTGGTATTTGACATTTTGGTCGTAGTTTTCTTCTCATGTCTCCTTTGTCTAGCAGGGGATATTGGGGGTGGTGGGTTGGAGGGGGGCTTGGGAGTGTACATGTACGACACACTGGAGGAGGTGTGGCTCTTGGAGCTGCCAGAGAATGAGCTAGAACGCCTTATGGTTTTAGGGGTGGACTGGGGCTGTGCTCCAATCTTTGGAAGAGTGGTGGTGGTTCCAGTTGAGACTGAATTCTTGGTACCTCCGCTAGAATAGCCCTGATGTCTCTGGGGTTCAGACGGGTATTGTCTCCTGGGGACAGATGAGTGGTTAGTGCTCGTGCTGACTGAACTTGTCGATTTCTTGGAGGAAGGAAGATTGACGCCATGTTTGTCAGGGAGTAGGTTGCCTCGTGGTGGCTTTGTGTGGCCAGTAGAAGAACCTATGAACAAAAACATTGGTTATTTATTTACATGGTACATTCTGCAATAGTTCTAGTGGTGCAGATGCTATTGTTTCTATACTGCACATAATGACATAATGCATGCACCAGCAACAATCAATGCAGCAGGCTGGAGAGGAGTTGGTATATACACTAGAACACGTATCTGCTCACCTTGACTGGGTCTCAGTGGCCTTGAGAAGCCACGATTGTTGTTCTGATTGGAGTTGAGGTGATAGGACATGTCCAACTCGCCTCCGTGGGAGAGAGACTGAATCAGAGGCTCAAACGAGGTCTGCACAGCTACAGAGCAGAACGTAGGAGTCTTTTCGCAGTGAATGCGACGTTTGTCAGGTTTATGAATAGCACTCTTGAGTTTTTTATAAACTTTCTTGCAGGCTTTCTTGACTTTTTTATGGAATTGTTTCCGGAGAACAAACAGATGAAACTCTTCAACCACGGTTAAGGTTGCAAAAAGAGACGGCATTTGAGACTGCACAGTACTGCAAAAACAACAGCAATGTATCATAAATAATTATCATAAAAGTAATAGGGACATTAGCTGGCTAGTACAGTAGATAGTTAATGATCATGTCATGAAACGATACAAACAATCTGACATCTATGTAGCTAGAAAGGATGGCGTAGTTCATGCAGTCAATGATATCTTATACAATACAGGGTGCAAATAATACCTACACAAGAGTTACAGGAGTTACAAGAATCACCTTGAGGAACTATACACTTGATCACTTCTTCAGCACAAGTGTGCTTCTTTCAGAATATCAGTCACAGATCTTCTTCCTTCACTTTGATTTGCACAAAAAGGGCAGTTTTGGAGCTTTTAGACAATCTTAATTCTACAGCAATGACAGCAGCTAGTCGCAACACTTTCAATAGTAAGGAACTGGCCTGAAAATGACCAGCTCCCAGAAGAACGCCATAATCTAGGGGTTTACTAGGGGCGTGGCCTATTTCTATGGGGACGTTTATTCATGACGCGTGGAGGCAGTAGAAAAAAAGAAAAAGACATAATTAATTATGAACTTTTAAGAATTACGACCACATCCAGATTCCGATAAACAAAAGCAAGACAGCCCTTGCTACGATCGAGCTAGCTGTCTGTCACAAGAAGATACTGATGTCAAGAGTGTACTAGATACTACACATAAACGAGATGTCTTTTGGGCACGATAATCTCTGCACAAGAAAGTACAATGAACTCCCTGATGAAGATGAGAACACTGAAAAAAGAGACCTTCAAGTACTCATCCCTACCTCGACCAACGCTGGCCACACTCACCAGGTTATAGCTGAATCTACACTGATGGAGAATGGGCAAGTAAGTGAAGCCGAGTCCACTGATGTAGAGGTCATCTACTCAAAAGCCCAGGACAAAGTGAACTTGATTGCTAGTGTGGCCGATAGTATTGATGAGAATGGAGTGGTCAGAGAGTATGAAGTGGCCTTACAGCATATCGGATTCGGGCTCTTCCATATTATTCTGGTTATCTGTAACGGGCTGGCTCTCACGTCTGATGCGGTGGAAGTATTGTCAATATCGTTTGTACTACCAGTGATTGGTCGCCCTGATGAACTGGGGCTAACAGATGGGGAAACTGGTCTCCTCAGTTCGATCATCTTCGTAGGGATGCTGTTCGGGAGCTACTTTTGGGGTGGAATGGCAGACGTGATAGGACGAAAGAAGACTTTGGTATTTTCCCTTGCTACTAGTGGTGTGTTTGGTCTTGTGTCAGCATTCGCCCCAAATTTTACTGTCTTCCTTATATTGAGGCTCTTCAGTGGATTCGGGTGAGTAGCCATGATAATAGACTCACTATTCCCCTAGTTTAGTATATGTACGGCCTAATTCCATCTGTTTGTGTGATTGACCCATTCCAATGATTCGTAGTGTGCCTATAATTGTTTTAATTTTAATAGTCTATCACATACACACGCACACATTTCATACTCAGTGTTGGAGGCTCGCTACCTGTCCTCTTCCCTTACATATCCGAGTTCATACGTAACAAATACAGAGGACCTTATCTCGGTCTCCAGGCGACCTTCTGGATGTTTGGACGCTTACTCTGTGGAGCTATTGCCTGGGCTATCATTCCAGCAACCAGCATTGATTTCTCCCTGGGCTTGTTCAGATTCCATAGCTGGAGACTCTTCATCGCCATATCTGCTGTTCCATCACTTCTAGGTGTACTGCTCTACTGGTTCCTGCCTGAGAGCCCACGATACCTTTTGGAGGTGAGTTTAAATGAGTTCAGTAGCCTCCATAATAATACAAGAAATGTACACCCTCTGATAGATTGCATTGCATTTTCCTTCTGTAGAATACCATACAAATTGCTTACATCGATATGGAATGTTGCTATGTGCATTCCAAGCTCTTCGTGTTGTCTCACCTCAGATTGGCAAGGAGAAAGCTGCTGTCGACGTGCTCAGGACTGTGCACAGAATCAACCACTGGAGGGACAAAACGGCAGTGTACCCTGTACGTGCTGTGCTAAGCAGGGTTTAATCTAGGATATTTCTAACAGGGGCAAATTCCTTAAACCCTAAATTTTAGGGGGGGGGGGGGGGCACCATTTTTGACATTAACATTAATTTAGTATTGATCCAATGTCAACATTTTTACTGAAAGATAATGTGGGGGCCATAATTTTCCATGACCATGGGCTGGCAAATAATTTAACTCTCAAATATGTACTTTGATGACCCCATTTGAAACTTCTCTTTCTAAGCTCTCAGAAAATCGTTGATATATTGGATCCACGGCATTCAAGTTATGAAAGAGTTCCCGAACCACTGATTTTAAACTTAAACGGGGAGGGGGGGGAGGTGACAGATAACACTCACAATGATGTACTATAACAAAAACTGTGTGTAGTGTACACTGTCTACATGGATCTGTCTTGTGTTCAGGTCAAGAGCATACAGCTAGGGAGTGATGTTGCTGGTGCTGGCAAGAGCAACATACTCGATAAAATCAGACAGGTAAGTAGTGGCTTACTTGTATACTTACGACTCTGGTACTCTCTACTTATGTACAGATTTTCAAGAGGTCGGCTGAAATGTTCAATCGAAAGCTTCTGCTTCGTTCTCTACTGCTCCTAACAATCTATTTCACTCTCTCGTTTGGGTAAGAGAACACTCGCTTAACAATGTGCGAATATTGATTTGTACAAGTTCACACACAATATAATAATGTTGTGTTGTACCCTAAAATGGTGAACTGGTAATTCAGATACCTCTTTATGTGCAGATCCTACGGTGTGACTCTGTGGTATCCAACCTACGTGAACGAGGTCAACCATCAGAAAGACGTTGAGATATTCAATGGCTTCTGCTCTGAAGAAGTCAGCGGCATTAATAGCTCCGCAATCTCTACTTACTGTGGCTGCAATGATTCTGTTATCAACAACTCTGTGATATCTGACATGCTCCTCGACAACTGGAATATACAAAACACCACTTTTAATGGTGTCACATTTCAGAGGGTGAACTTTACGTACGCGTCTTTCAATAATACTAGCTTCGAGTCAAGTTCTTTTATCGACTGCACATTTAACAATTCTGGCTTTATCAATACTACCTTCGACAGTTTCTCTTTCACTAACCTCAAACTATTCGACTCAAGATTGTGCAGCACCACAATAGGGAATAATTATTCTGCCTCTGGTGATGTACTCGTTTTGAACTCTACTATAAACGGTGCTCCTTGGAACAGCACAATGACAAGTGCTACATTTATCCAGTTGATGTTTAATTCTAGTGCTAACGAAAGTGCTTGTAATGCCAATGGATGGATATCTAAGTGCCCAGTAAAGGGAGACGATTTCCGTTTGTATAGAGACAGCTTCTTCATATCAGCCTCAGCTCTCCCTGGCAACCTGGCATCAATGGTCGCTGTCTACTTTCTGATTAGGAAATATTGGCTAGGTAAAAAAAACATTTTGTTGTAGCTAGACTGGTACAAACGTTTCCTTGGGCTGTATCCTTAGAGACATTAATTACCCCGTCAGTCTGGAAGCTTGTTAGGAGATCTGATACTGTGTATGGATGTGTTGGGTTCCTCTAAAAGCCAAACGTACACTCACACTACCTATTGCATAAAATGCAAAATGCAATAACTTCTTGTTAGAGAATGCTGATTATACTCCTCACAGCTACAGAACTAATACACACAAACACACTACAGTGTAGCTCACTTTGTACACGCAACAAAGTCATGGAAATGTATCGTGTGTATCTTCCCCTCCCAGCATTCAGTCTGTTTGCCTCCACTCTCTCTGTGTTCCTGCTCTATGTGGTTCATTCTGAGGTGGTGGTGGTCATCATGCTCTGCTTGTTTGCTGCTATCTCTACTCCTGCATGGAACGACACATCTCTCATCGTTGCAGAGGTCTATCCCACTCATCTCAGGTACGTACATCAGCATTAGTGTTAGTCTAGTATACCAATCCCGTGTGCAACTAATAATAATAATAATTATAATAATTACTCTAGTGTATTGTATATTTCTTCCTATCGTATATATGGGTTTATATTATTTTATTAGGACAACTGCTGCTGGAATTCACCTAGTGGCGGCCAGAATTGGAGCTATTATCGGGACTAATATATTCGGAGCATTTGTACATGTGAACCCAAACATTCCCATATTCATGGTAGTGGCTATGCTCATCGTTGGAGCACTAGCGGCTCTACCATTGCCCAAGACAACAAGAAAAACTCTACTAAAGTGATTTTAAGCCACATTATTATTATTACAATGTAGTCATTTTTATTTTATTTTATGCACTATATTTAATTTTTTTTTTGCTGTTTTATTAAGGTTCTAATTAAGCGAATATCAATTTTAAAACCCGTAAATTACTCTTGGATACCAAGAGAGGTAAATTTCAAGATAGTGGAATGTGTTGACAAGGATCGATCAGACAAGAGAGAAGATTTTTTATACTGAGTTAGCTGGCTACGTACCTAGATACATAGATAGGTGTAAAAAAGGGCTCTACATAAGACAAGCGAGCCTTTTGTGCACTCGAAGAGAGACCTTTCCTCGATTACTGGTACTAGGGACTGATGTCAGACTTTGGAATGAGTCGCCCCAAAGATCAAGGGACTCGAGGAAGGGCGAACACCTTCACTGATGCACATGCTTCCAGAGACCCCAACTCTAAGCTCTCTGGCTATGGTGGCATAAGAACTACACGTAAGTACTGTTATATAAGCTTGAGGTGGTCTAGTATTTGAATAGCTGGCCTTGTTGCAATGTTACATTTAGCAGCTCACTATGAAGCCTGGCATTAATGACAGGCTTAAAGTGTGTGAGATGGTTGTGGAGAGGTATTTAAAGCCTTTGCGAAGCATTCCTTCGTGTGACATTCACAGCTAGCCGGCCTGCCATAATGTTGTAGCTAGCGTTCTGTATATCATAGCATCATTGATGGTACTACTATTAAAAAACTGTGCCTGGCTTTTGGTTTGTGTACATGATACGGTCACAGTCATGATATGGTAGAGTATGCGCGTCTCCATAGGGTACCTTATGAATGATGACCACATCAATAGCTGTTAACATAATGTACCACTTGAGAGAGGGCCAAGTGTAGAGGATTGTGGAAAGGCATTGAGGTGTACCTATGTGTAACGCACTGTGCCAATGCACATGTGCAAAATACAGTGGTCCCCTATGAATTACCGTCTTGTTGTAGCTAGTCTAAATTGATGTGTATTAGTATAGGAGCCAGCCAGGGAGTTTGTGTGAACCTCTTCCTAATACTTACATGTACATTAACATATTGTGTTGATAGGTAAGTACCACACTGCTAATTGAGTCTACAGTCTTTGTCCATAGTCTTCCTGTTTTGACTGAATTCCAGTCATAGTTTGAACTTACATCAAAGAAATCTGTCAAAGGACTCGCTTTCTTAGAAAGTACCCACGGGGAAATAGCTGAGTGCCAACTGATTTCTCAATAGTAACTCAGTACATACGTGATCATAATTATACGTGATCATTATGTTCACGTACAAATGTAATTAGGCACAAGATTCGTAATTCACACTTTGAATCATCTTTCAGGTGACAAAGAGGGAAGGAAGATAACGACTGTAATGGCCACTGTTGGCAAGCCTCCGGACAGGCAGCAGGAAATCAGTTACACCAACGTCAAGGCCATTGGCAATGGATCGTTTGGGGTGGTCTATCAAGCAAGATTATTGGACACCAATGAGAATGTAGCCATCAAGAAAGTCTTACAGGACAAGAGATTCAAGAATCGAGAGCTGCAGATAATGCGGCGACTAGATCACTGTAATATCATCAGACTGCAATACTTCTTCTACTCGAATGGAGACAAAGTGAGTCAATTTGGGATTCAAGGAAGTATAGGTTCCATATTTACTCCCTTATTGAACGTAAGTAAATTGGTATGCTTGACCCTTGGTAGTCCTTAACTCTTTACCAAATCTTCTTACAGTCTACACGTGCAATTGATATATTATATCAAATTTATTGTGTGTCCTTGTGGGGTCATTCAGAAAGACGAGGTGTACTTGAACCTGGTGCTGGATTTCATCCCGGAAACAGTGTACAGAGTGATCAGGCATCACAGCAAAGCCAAGCAGATCATGCCCCTCCTGTATATAAAGGTGTGTTTATGTTGTCCCAGCAGTATTGATTCGGTATGCTGCTTGCTTACTTATGACCTCTTGATTTATGTGTTTACCGTTTGGGATTGAAAGCAAGCAGGATATGTACATTATCATGGTACAGTAGTTGATATTGTTTTGTTTTGTCAGCCAAACTTCCAACTGTAGCCATGCCTTTTGCTTTTGTCTAGAGTGACCTTTGATTCTTACGATGTGTTTGGGGGAATAGGAAGTGTTCCATGTTTATGTACCTTGCTCTTCTCTAGCGATGTAAATTTTTTTCCCATGTCAAATTATGCTTGTAGTGGTGGTATGTAGTGGTGGTATGATAGTGTCTTCTCAATGGTTGAAATCAATACTTACTTCACAGCCCACATCAAAGAATGATTCATATGACCTGATCACCTGTCACTGTGTACAGATAGCGTGTGGGAGGTGTGTATGGCTTCTTGGCTCTCGTATTCATAGCTTTATATACACTGATGATGCTTTAGTACCTTGATGTAATCGTGTGTGTTTGTGTGTGTTTGTGTGTGTACTAGTAGGCATGAGGCGATTACACTGATGATGCGTTAGTTACCTTGATGTTCATTGTGTGTGTATATACCAGTGATCACTGTGTACCTATCAAGATACCATTTTATACTGAAGGGCGTGTATTGGGGCTATTGTGAGTATGACTATGTGTTCTATACAGTAACTTGTTATTGAATGCATTAATTTACAAAAGTGTCCTTTATCCCCCAGCTATACATGTACCAGTTGTTCCGCTCCCTTGCCTACATCCATGCCAATGGTGTGTGTCACAGAGACATCAAGCCACAGAACCTCCTGCTCAACCCAGAGACTGGTGTGCTCAAGTTATGCGATTTTGGCAGGTGAGCCACTGTGTTGTATGTATGTCTTGTGTTCACTGTGTAGGACATCTATTAAAGGCTTAGCAGGTCATGGTTATTCTCCAATTTACTAACAATTGGTTGGTATGTCTTCTTCAATTGTTCTGTTAGTGGCCAGTGTTGGTTGGTTGAGCTCTATACTGATTCATTTCCTGTCATGGCGTTACAGGCCCCCTCAATACCCATATATGTGGGTTCCATCTAAGTGCCATTATTATCATTAGCATAATTGTATGTGGTATATAATTATTATAAGTACTTTCTTTGCTTTTCTCTAGTGCCAAAGTACTTGTGAAAGGAGAACCAAATGTGTCCTACATCTGCTCACGATACTACAGAGCACCAGAGCTCATCTTCGGAGCTACGGACTACACTTGTAACATTGGTAAGTGTGTACTTGCTTCATGAATACTGAGAGTATCACTCACACGTCAGTCTAAACTATAATTATGGTTTTAGGCTTTTATTTGTCATTAAAATCACATGTGTACATTATTTGAAGCACACGTGCACAAGTGTTATTAACTGTTTTCCCCCCTCAGACATTTGGAGTGCAGGATGTGTGTTTGCTGAGCTACTCCTAGGTCAGCCCATCTTCCCTGGGGACAGTGGAGTGGACCAACTGGTTGAGATCATCAAGGTCCTTGGAACACCTACCAAGGAACAAATCCGGCAGATGAATTCAAACTACACGGAGTTCAAATTTCCCCAGATAAAAGCACATCCATGGAGCAAGGTCAGTGGTCAGTTGTGTTTACATAAACAGTATGTACTTGTATACACAGTGGACATGTAGTTTAGGAAATCTGCCTTCACTTTCTCTGTTGTTCAAAGGCCAACTTATTCATTGTGTGATAGTAAATTGGTGCCTCTTATTTTCAGTGGCACAAGATAACATTTATTACTACTGGCCTGGGTTCTATTTAGTATTGTGTCTTAATTCTCTCCTACAGGTATTTCGTCCTCGGACACCTCCCGAGGCAATAGACTTGGTCAGTCGTCTGCTGGAGTATACCCCATCCAACCGAATCACTCCAATGGAGGCCTGTGCTCACAGCATGTTCAACGAATTGCGACTGCCTAATTCCAGGATGCCCAATGGAAGAGATTTCCCTCCTCTCTACAACTTTACCCCTCAAGGTACAGCACTGAGCGTTTTATACTGAGTCTCAGTTCACGATAAAGCCGCCTCTATACCAACCTTTCTCTTTGCACACATAGCCTGTATTTCCTGCCTGTACGCATTGTACATGTATATAAATCAAGCCTAATACTGTTGTGGCCAGCGTTTACTGTTACCAATACAATACTTCAATTTTCTTCTCTGCAGAGCTTGCTATCCGTCCATCCCTAGAGTCCATTTTAATACCAGCCCATGTGAGCAAGGCCTCGTCTTCAGCCAGTCCGCCCACAGTGTCGAGTGGACCTCCCTCACAAGACCGCGTGTCCGGGAATCAATCTGGAGAGGATTCGACATCTCTACTTAGTAAACCTGGGCCTTCAGAACTCAGCCACTAGCATTCGTCCAGTACAGTTTGTCTCGTTTTGTTTGTGTACGCTTCTTTGCATATTTTCTGTTTCTTATATAGTGTGGATCTCAATTTTCTTAGCTATGTTAACCTTAATTTCATTGTATACAGGCACAGCTTTCGGCCATCATGCACTATACCGTGTGACTTTTGTTTTGTTTGCAAAAAGAGATCCTTATACACAACTCCTGGCTATATCAGATATATACTATGGCATGCATTATCCTCCTTTTTTTTGTCCCCTTTTCTTATGAAAACAGTACAGAAATGCAATGAATATTTATACATGTACAGTCAGTCAATAATAGGAGAAATGATAGCTGTTAATTATCTGTGCTTTAAATAGAAGTCCTGCTAAAATGCTGATTCAGCAACTATAGCTAGGTTAGCATTTAGGGGGCGTGGTGCCTTGTGTTCTGAATTCGAAGATTATGTCTTGTGTCAAGTTATCCATCAGCAGCTACCATACTGATCAAGCAAAGCTGTCTGAGCTGAAAAGTGGATTCAATGCAACAGAGCTGTTTCTGAGTGGACCTTTATCCGATGAAGATATTTGCCTAGTGTGCAAGGAGGTGTTGTTGCAGTTAGAGTCACTGGAGAAAATCACTCTTGAGCTCAGAGAATGCACTGACAATGGTTGTGTACATATTGCCCATCTAATTGAGAAGAATTCTAGTATACGATATTTGTCACTACTGCTGAATAATGTTGGAGAGAAAGGAGCTCAGATTTTGGCCAAAGGGCTGCTCAAATCGTCACTGCAAAGTTTCTCCATGTATGCTGCTCAGCTGGACCTCCACGATCAATGTATTGGTGACACAGGGGCCAAGTATATAGCTGATGCACTCAAAGACCATCAGACATTGAAAAGTCTGTACTTGGTTCAGAATAGACTAAGCAATGTTGGACTTACTCACATAATCAAGAATTTAAGTTCAAGTAGCGTCTGTGAATTAGATCTAAGAACAAACAATATTGACTCAGAAGGAGCCAAGGTGATCAGTTCGTATCTTGTTGATAACAATACACTCAAGAAGCTTGTCCTCAATGAGAATCGTGGAATACAAAATGAAGGAGCAAAAGAAATTGCTCTATCACTAACTACAAACTCCGCACTGACACAACTTTCTTTGCGCTCATGTGGAATTGGAAAGAAAGGAGCTGAACGATTTGCTGCATGTCTGGTACAAAACACCACTCTACAAACTCTCGACCTATGTGGCAATACTGAGGTTGGTGATGATGCAGTTGAACTGATGAGCCGTGGACTTAAAGAGAACAGATCTCTATTAGAACTCAACCTCTCGTGCTGTGGCCTCGGGGATGAGGGCTGTGCCCACTTGGCCGAAGCTCTACTGGTGAATGAAACACTCACTCATCTGTGGCTGCAAAAGAATGAGATTGGAGATGGTGGAATATTATCGCTCAGTCAAACCATACGCCAAAACAAGTAAGTTTATTTTACTGCACAGTTAGGTTTGCAATGTCCCCTGCTACATTTGGTGTACTCCATTATAAACACTGTATTCCCGAATCCGGTATTATAATACTATCACAATTGCTACAGGGTCCTGTGTTTGCTTTCTGTGAGTGGGAACAGGTTCAGCCACAAAGGCTCAACTGCTCTCGCCCAAAGCCTCAGCCAAAACGACACCCTCACAACCCTTGATATTGGCGGCTCTATTAATACTGAGAGTATCTCTATGGTGGACATACTTCTAGACAAGAACAAACAACTCATACGTTACAAGAACTGGACCAAAGAGCTTCTCCAAATAAACAAAGAGTTAGTCCAACAGAGAGACTCTCTAAAGAAACTTGTTCATAAGAAAAAGTAGACAACAAATATTTTTTATTTTTCCATCTACATGACTATTAATTTTTGTAAATCATTACAAGACTTTTTCAATCAAAAACTGACAATTTGGCAAATATGAGAAAACATTCAAACTTGAGAATGAATAAACATTGCAACGTCCACACACAGTTTATGCTGCCTCTTCTGCTTTTGGTGCTCTTGTGTACACTCGCTGTGCATGATGCTTAAACACTTCTCGAATCGTTCCCTTCGAAGCCATCTCAGCCAGTGCTCTGTTGGCCAGAGAAACGCGAACCTTGAGTCTTTCAGACACTACAGACGGAGTGATGAGCTTGTAGTTAGGGACCTCCTTGTAGAGCTTCTCGTAAGTGGCCTTGTCAAATAGGGCAATGTTGTTTAGCTTATCCCTCACTTTTCCCTTAGACCACTTCTGCAGAAATAGAATAAGATAACGAATTACCAGATGTGTACATATTCTTCGTATCAAGTATTTAATAGGAATGTGTTTAAGGAAAGGTAATAATTGTTGGCGGCTGAAACAAAACTAGTGTAGTGTAGTATCATGTGACTTTATACTGAACACCAAACAGTTCACTAAAACACAACCTTTTTCTTAGCTTTCCCACTTCCAGCCGGTTTGGCTGTTTTCTTCTGGGAAATCTGTTTCTTGGTCGTGCCTCCCTTTTGCTGCTGCTTAGGTGGCTGCGTTGGAGAGAGGAATTTCAATCAAAGATATGGTATATATGGACACAGAATGCAAAAATGTATAAAGAAGCAATGGACTCTACCCACCATCTTGTCTTGGTATCCAGAAAGAACACGTGGTGGTTGCGCATGCCTATTCTAAACAAATTAATGGGTGGGGCTAAGACTTAGTGCCCTTTCACCTTTTGCAACGAGGTCTGTACTGTTTGAGCTACCCGACCCAACCAACAACCAGTTGCTATCATGTCCAATTCCTCCGAGTTTCTTGCAGCTGCAGAAGCCGTAAAGACCTTCACTAGCCGTCCCACAGATGCAGAGCTACTTGATTTGTATGGATACTTTAAGCAGGCCTCCATTGGAGATGTCAACACCGATAGACCTGGAATGTTGGACTTTAAGGGCAAGGCCAAATGGGACAACTGGGAAAGTCGAAAAGGAATGTCGAAGGAGGCAGCTGAGAAATCATATATTGAATTAGTGGAACGTCTCAAGGGACAATACTCATCCTAAGATGGACCTTTAAATTGTGGAAATGAACTGATTTGTAGATGATGGACATGTCTACTATAAGCTAGATCTAGTGTGTGCGCATTTATTTTTGTTTTGGATGCTCGATATGACATCCAATAAAACTTGATGGACTAACATATGTCTTTATATGAAAGGAGGTACATGTACTATAGTCTATAGTAAGTACATAGTTTTTCCTTTCCTTAGAGTAGGAAGTAAAAAATTAAAATGGAAGAGGAAAAAACTTTACATGTGACGTGGGCGCGGCAGAGATGTGGTGGGCGTGGCTGCTTGCACACCTTTCTGTGTGCGCTTATGACGATCTTTGCCCATCTTAATTATATCAACAGTACTGTACTGACACTCTAGAAAGATTGATCAAACACTACCCTGTGGCTACCATGGATGTCAAAGCCAGTCCTATAGATGCTGACAGGGTGCCCTTACTCCCATCTCCTGGTACTGGTGAGACCACTGTACAAGTTGTGAACAGAACCAAGAAAGACTCCACAAACAAATCATTCCTTATTCTCCTGACGGGAATAGCTGCTCTCGGTGGATTCTTGTTTGGCTATGACACGGGGGTTGTATCTGGTGCTATGCTCAATATCAAAAAGACATTTCATCTCTCTGCAACATGGCAAGAAGTGATTGTCAGTGTGACTATTGGTGCGGCCGCAATAGCCGCAGCCATGGCTGGTGTACTCTGTGATCTGATTGGACGGAAGCCGACACTTATTATTGCTTCAGTGGTGTTTACCGTAGGGGCGGTTGTTATGGGTGCTGCTGTGAATGTGTGGATGCTCATGACTGGACGGATTGTTGTGGGGTTGGGTATCGGAGCTGCTGCTATGGCTTCTCCCCTGTATATTGCCGAGTCAGCACCATATCACATGCGAGGGAAGCTGGTGGTCCTCAACAACATGTTCATCACAGGTGGTCAGTTTGTGGCTACTGTTGTGGATGGAGCGTTCTCCTATCTGCCCATCAATGTAGGGTGGAGGTGAGTATCGTACTCACAAAATGTGCAGCTTGTATCCCCACACCCTCAATAATTCTATCCATATATATTGGTCCCTTTTCCTATAATTATGGTAGACTGAAGCACCAACCAAGTACATGTACGTGATTATGAACGCATGCATGTATATAGCTAGATGTGGTGTTGATACTCTCAATGATTGTTTTGTCTCCCCCTCCCCCTCCTTGCTAGGTTCATGTTGGGTTTGGCTAGTGTGCCCTCACTCCTCATGCTAGTGGGTATGCTTTTCATGCCTGAGAGTCCTCGTTGGCTGGTCTTCCATGGAAGGGAGGATAAGGCAAAGAAAGCTCTAGCTAAAGTGAGGCCAGCTTCCTCTGTTGAGACTGAACTGGAGTCCATCAAAGAGGACTTTGAAAAACAAAAGAAACTTAAGCTTGGTGAGAGAGGAATAGAGAGTTGTGTATAAAGTATTTACGTGTTCAGTCTCCCAACAAATCTTTACTGTGCTGTTCATTTTTTCAGGCTTTGTGCAAATGATTAAGAGATTACTGACCACTAGGACTGTGCTCATTGCTCTGCTGGTGGGCTGTGGGCTGCAGCTGTTCCAGCAGTTTGGAGGAATCAACACTGTTATGTAAGAAACCAATTGTGTTGCCTAACAATAAATTATGATGGACACATGCATGTATTATAGCTCTGATTGTGCTCATTTTCTATCTACATGTAGCTACACTTGTGTTTGCTCTCATAGTGACCTGGCACACATATTTTCTTATACTGCAGGTACTACAGTGCGTCTATATTTGAGATGGCTGGATTCTCCGATCGAAATGCCATTTGGCTAGCTACTGTACCAGGATTTGCAAACTTTATTTTCACCGGTGTGGGACTATTACTAGTCGATCGATTGGGACGAAGAAAGCTCCTAATTGGCAGTATTACTGGAACCATTATTGGGTTTGGCCTTCTCGCTGGAACGTTTGTACTAATGGACCACTACAGCCCTTCATCGACTCCATTCGATAGAGTTAATGGAACCTGCCAGTACTATTCTTGTGGTGCGTGTGTTGGAAACTCACAATGTGGTTTTTGTGTGGATTTTGACCCTGATTCTCAAGAGTATTTCAACGGTACATGCAGTGTGGGCGTATTATCAGACGATGGACATACGTACAGCAAGTACCAGCCACTAGCCTCCAACACATCCTGTGCCTTGCCTGGTGAGAACTGGACCTCTTCTTCCTTCGATGATGAGTTTGTATCTACACACAATAAGAGTATCTTTCAAAGATGGTGGGATTTTAACACTTGTCCAAACAATCTACTGTCTCCACTGGCAATAATTGCTCTGATAGTGTACATTGGTTCCTTTGCATCTGGTGCAGGCCCTCTCCCTTGGACAGTCAATTCTGAGATCTATCCAACGTGGGCACGCAGTACTTGTATTGGCATAGCAACTACCGTCAACTGGAGTTCCAATCTTCTCATTTCAATGACTTTCCTCACAATGGCGGATTCTTTGGGACAGCCCATTACGTTTGGTGTGTACGCCGTGCTCAGTATGATGGGACTCTTGTTCGTGATTCTCCTCCTTCCAGAGACTCGAGGGAGAAAGCTTGAAGACATCGAGGAGTTGTTTAGAATGCCTTATTTCCTAAACTGGTGTCGTAGGAAGAAACAAAAATAACATTCTTCATTCTTTGTAATTTGTGTGTCCATATACAAATGTAAATGATTATAAACTATGGTTTTTCCTAAGGATGATCTTTTAACCGTTTTTTATATTGTCGACCTTTCCCCTTATTTTAGTAAAACAGTCTACGCCCCCTCACTGGCCTTGACTTCTCTGATCGATCGATGGCTGCCTGTCCTCTGGAGAGTATAATTACTGAGAGGTTGAACCCACAATCAGGGCTGATAGAGAAACTACCACTTCTAGTAAGTATACATACTATAAAACAATTTACATAGAAGATACTTAATATTCCGGTCAACTTGCCTTCATGTTGATTCGATTGCACGTACATTTTGACTAGAACCACTATACATACAATACGTACAGGATTCCACATCGTGCACAGATGTGTCCTTTCTACCGTATCGCGCCCCCCGACATGGAATTGAACCTGACCTCCTCTGGCTTGAGGCCATTCAGGAACTGGATTCGGACTTGCACTGGTTGTTAAAGTTGCCACATCCGAACTTTTGGAGTCAGGTAATGGTGGATTGTAATAGATAATTGTCTTATATTCTTTACAGGTGGTATATGATAGCTCTTTGCAGAAGTGTTTGGATTCTTACCTCCGCAATGCACCAAGGTACGTACTAGTCTTAGGTACTTACAGTGGGAGTGATGGGGTGTAAGATAATGGTGTCTTTATGTATTCAGGAGCTATGATCGACCCTTGAACCTTCCTCTGAACGTTAAAGAGACGCAAAGAAACATCCACAAGAGAATGTTTATGACATTTCTCAGAATGTCCACAGCTAAAGAATCTGAGGTGGAGATTTTTTGATGCAATACACACATACATGTGACACACACACCCTCCCCTCCCCCCCACACACACACCCTCAGGCTCATTATTTTACACCAGCTGCTCATGCAGACATCATCTATCAGAAGTACTTATTCGACGTGCCTAAACTGATTGATTTATGCATTCTCTACGGCAACTCCAACAAGGCCTTGCTAGCCAAACTGGTGGCCAATGTATTCAAATGGCAGCCACAATACAAACAAGACTGGTCACTGGCTGTGCGCAGTTTTGCTAAAGTGAGCCTATGAAAAACATAATTCTATCCACCCCCTATCTCCCTGCATGTGTTTGACAGATTTTCAAGAAAGTTTCTGATGAGGTTCTACCTGTTCAGAAACCAATGCTGCTCATAGAGCAACCTAAAATGTAAGTCAGCCATTACCTAATGACCTTTCTCTACTATTTTTTGGGCAGACATAGGAAAGACGATAATAGCTTGCTCACCAAATTAAACTGAACCCTACAGCTATCACTGTACATGCAGTATTTCAGTCCAAAACTTCTACTGCATAGTCATCATGTTCTACTATTGTATCCCTTGCCCCCCCCTGCAGTCTGTCTCCAGTGGAGCTGTCTGACCTCATCCTCTACATGAGTGACATCACCTCCACACTCAAGGCTTTCCTAGACGTGTATCCTCCAGCTACCGAGGCGCTCATGCACGGAGAGTTTGTGGAGACTCTTGTTGCCTTCTACGAGTCCGTGGTGCCTGTTCTGCAAACGCGATGGCTGGAAGTATGCCGGGACGTCTCAGAGTACGTCAATCTGCATTGCTGTGTAGTTATTGCGTGTGCATACATATCAAGAGCGACATTGTATACCAGAGCACCAAACCATCAAACCACCACTGCACTATACTTTCTATATACATGTACATACTGGAAATAGCATTACAAAGCATCTTGTCCACTCCAGTGCTTCCTTTGTGAAAGCTCGTTTCAGGAATTTCAAGAAGGACTCCACATGGATTGTTAACAGTATCCTGCGATTGTACTTTGACCCCAGCTTCATAGAGGCCGGGGAATCGTCACAAATCCCACTCGACAGTTTCATTTCAGCCGTGACCACAGTGCTGACTGAGAAGAGGTGAGCCACCGTGAACACTAGGCTAGGTTACTGTACGTTGGTTCATGTATCAGCACAAGTGTTGCTGTTCTCTGCAGTTTCCTTCGTGAGTATGAGAAGCATTACAACCTAGCCAGTGTTGTGCAAGAGATGCGACAACTACACCCTGAACTGTATCCCATGATTTCATTAATCAACGAACGAAAGTTTTAGGAGTTCGAAGAGACGATCAGTAGTACTAACCATTAACTATGCCGACTAGGGATCGGTGGATCCCTACACTAGTCACCCTCAGTCATTGTACTGCTGTTTGATAGGAGTTACCTTATACCGTGCAGATGGCCCAATCTTTACCATACTGTATTGTACAATGAATACATGAATAATGAATACTGTCGGTAGGCTACACTGTACATCGTAGGTTCCTTCACTCTCCTCCCAGACCAGAGTCTCATTTTGACTACATTATTTCATCACTGGAGGTACCAAAGATGAAGGAGAAGAAGACTGCTGGGCGTGATGCTAAACTGGTGTCCCATGTCAAAGAGTTGCTACCTCATCTTGGGGATGCCTTTATTGAGGTGTGTGTGTGCAGTGCAGTGTACTTCATGGCGTTGGTGATTTGTCCGAAATGGACCTGTTTCGATAATTAACTTTGAGTGCCAGTAACGTTAGGTTGTACAATTCCACAATATGTATTTTGTAGCCCTTTAAAAGGCCTATCTAATGATTATGTTTAGATCCGTGACTACTTTGTTAAATTTGAATGATAATTCTTGGTCTTTGTAGCTCTGCCTGAATGAGTTTGGCAACAGTCCTGAGACGGTGGTGGATCGTATTCTGGAGGACAACCTGCCCCCACATCTTAGAGCAATGAACCAGAATCCGTCAACGGAGGACTTAAAGAAAACATCATCACAGCCAAAAACTGAAGACACTGCTCCACCAGATGAAAGCACTGCTACCAGTGTGCTGGATGATCGGCTAAATGTGTATGATGACGATGAGTTCGATGTGTTCAACAAAGATGTCAGTGTGGATATGTCCAGAGTACACTTTGGAAAAAGGTGATTCCCTTTTATTTCCAATTCACAGCTTATATTAGTGCTTGTCGCATCACAATTGAAAATGTAATGACTTTTGCTATTGATAATAGTAAGTAATTTCCCCATGCAGGTTTGACCCCACCTCCTCCTCGGCTGTTCTCAACGACAAGACACACCTGGAGGAGACACGAGAGACCTATCAGCAGTATGACGTGGAGACCTCCTGGACGTATGAGGAGCCGAGGGAATGGGGCGGAGTTTCAGGCGACCAGTACGAGTTTGACCAGTACAGTGATGAGTATGATGATACGTATGACTCTCACGTGGTGGGAGCAGCTGACAATGACTCAGCAGAGGACCTCTTCTCTGTGAGACGGTGAGTATAGCTCCTTTGATATTGTTCAACTGTAATGAGCAAACTTTAGAGAGTGTACTGTATTGTGTGCTGGATCTGCAGCTTATTGCCCTCTGTATTGATTGTGTACGTGCAGGTTGAATGACAAGGGACGGTATTCACGACACTACTCTCAGTTTCCAGACTTGAATGAGAGCTCAGAGGAACAATCATCGGGCGCCAGTCATATGACTAGACCTCCAAGCAATGTGACTATACTTAAAAGGCCATCTAACGATTCCATGCCCAAATCAAAACCTTTCAATCTGTCTTCTCGGAAACCCCAGAGTTCAAAAGGGCAGAGTTCAGAGGTTAAACCACCAGTGGAGAGCGAGAGAGCTCGTCAACTCAAAGAGAAGAACAAAAGCAAGAGAGGCAACCACAACAGAAAGGCAATGGCTGACAAGAAGAGGTCTCGAGGAATGTGAGCCCCTCCTAAATAACTGAAGAACGGTAACTCTATAAGCTGATCAAATTTATTCATTTAGGGTGTGTGTTACTCTATAAATTTTTTGTTGCTGAGGTGTACTGTGACAGCATATGTCACATTAGTAGACTGTTGTGCATTCCTTTCATTATCATGTGTGGGGTTGATATTTGACCCAACATCAATCATACAGTACCATTTTCTTCTATGATCTTGTTCAAAGCTTACTAATTCTGTCCAGGGATACAACTAGTATGTGTATGTTTGCCCTCTTAAAGCGGTGTATTTGGTTTGTATGCACACATTGTGGTACAGACGGTTGTCGGTGTAGAGTGGCTTCTGTGTTCAACTTCCTTTGAACAAAGTTGTTAGTGTGCTTTCCCAGACTAAGGAAGTACTGACACATTGTTGAAATACCACGCAATCAACGCTCCCTATACAGCAGCTTCCCTGAGTGCATGTTGCAAACATTAGTAGTGATCAATTGTGTGAATTCAAACTGCAAAGTGTCATGCAGCTATAGACCTAGTCCTTAGAAAAGTTTACTTAGAAAGATTGCTACATACATACATACATAGTGCTAGTAAGAGCTTGTATATGAAAGTAAAACAGCTGGGAAGTTTCCATAACTGCAGTATTTTTGTGTTGCAAGAGTAACTAACAGTGGATTGTAATCGTGTTGCTAGCTGCTATGAATTTAGCAAGGGAGATTCAATCATTTCTGGCCAGGAAACAGATGGCTACTTCTGAGAAGGCAATTGTGGAGCCTTCTGTAGTACAGACTGCTGCAGAAGCTCATGTCGAAGCCATCAAATGTTTTATGCTTGAAAAAGATGAGCAGAAGATCCAAAATCCATTACCGTGTGGTAGAGACTCAGTGACTGTCCGTGTCTCCAAGAAGAACACACTGTATTTGAAGAATAGACTTGAGTTTTCTATGACTGGACCTGCTGAGGCAAAAGTGAGAGCAAGTGAGGAGTGCAAAGGAGTCGAAAGATGTGAAATCACTGCTTCTAAACCTGGAAAGTACCAACTTGACGTCTTGTGGAATGGATCACACATTAGAGGGAGTCCGTTTTCATTGCTTTTTAAGTTCCCAAGAACACAGATTTATAGTAATGGACTGAATTTGCAAAGTACTCGATATCGACTGGGAATTGCTCACAAGTTCAAGTTAGACTGCTCCGATTTGGAAGAAGGAAACCTCATTTTCAGTGTGTCTCCACCTACTGCTGCAAGGATTGAAATAGCCACTCCGCCAGGCCACCCTCAAACCTACTTGTGCAAAATAGTTCCCTTGGAGACTGGAAAACATGAACTTTCTCTCATTTATTCTGGCAAACATATCTATGGCAGCCCGTTCAGTGCCGAGTTTGGTTACCCTGGTGATGCATCAAAATGTACGCTCTCTACCTCCACCCCACAACACAGATTAGGCACTAAAGTAGTACTGCAAGTTGACACAATTGAAGCTGGTTTTGGTCAACTGAAAGCTGGAGTAAGAGACACTGCTAGTAACAAACCGGTCGATTTGGTTGTCTCAAGAACACGTAAACATCAATATATGCTAGAATTCAATCCTGGTTTGAGTTTGGAATGTGTACTGGCAGTTAAATATGACAATGTCCACATCACTGGTTCCCCATTCAGATTGCAATTCAATGAGCTAGCCGACTGTACAGCTGAGGGTCTAGGTTTGGAATCGGCACAAGCTGGAGCATGGAATTTATTCAGTGTGAAAGCAGAGAAAAGCTGTAAGCATCAAGGAGTATTGAAGGTCGATATTCACGATATCAACAACAAGAGAGTCGAAACAGTGGTTTCTTCGCGATCCCCACTCCATTTTGACGTTAGTTACTACCCCAAGACGCCTGGTGTGTACACAATTTCTATACAATGGGGGGAGGCACGAGCTCCTGGATCACCATTTCAGGTAGCCTGCACCTCACCGTCATTGGCAGTGGCTGATCGCCCCACAGGAGATGTCACTCTTGGCGATACGATATGCTTTAAAGTCAAGCCTCTAGGTTGTGTACAAGGGAAGGGAGCTCTGAAGATCAGTGCTCGAGACAGTGCTGGGAAGGAGACACTTGGACATGCACTGTGGGACTCTAGCAATGATTGTTATTGGTGAGATACATGTATTGCTTGTTTATATAAACATTGCTTTCGAATGAGGAATCAATGTTATTGTTTGTAGTAAGGTTTTACATGTATAGCACCCACATAGGCAATTCAGAAAGTTTTTCATTCTGATCTATACTTTCACTATATGCAGCTGTGTCCTAAAACCTGAGAAAACTGGCAAGTATCCCGTTAGTATCAAGTTCAGAGACACGCACATCGTGGGTAGTCCGTTTGTCACCACAATTATCGATCCGGTCGCCACCCCTCAACTAGTGCGAGCATGGGGCCCCGGCCTAGTAGGAACCACTCTGAACAGAGAGGGGGACTTCACTGTGGACGTGAGCAGGGCTGGGTTCGGTTTACTCTCTGTCAGTATCAATGGCAACCAAGATTTGTTCGATATCACTACTACAAAGAATTCCTCAACCGGACTGATACATGTTACATATCGTAGTCGTTTGGCTGGGTCCTACCTAATGAATGTGAAGTGGTCTGATAGACCCATACCTCTGAGTCCATTCAACATCAGTGTTTCGAAGAGCAAGAGAGGAGAGGATGAAGTGAACACACTGGACAAGGCACACGATATCTTCCTGGAGAATGTGACAAATGTGGGTATCAATGGGAGCTGGTTGCAGGTGTGGAGAAGCAGTGGAAGGTTTAAGCATAAACACTTGAAAGGACAGACAGTAGAACTGTAGAAGAGGCAATCGTGCACTTATTGTTAATGTTTATGTTATGTGTGTGTCATTTCACAAGATTATTTATTGATTCTTCTATATTAAAAATTAAAAAGCAACATTCCAACATTTCTGAGCTATCTGTCTGCTATGCTATGTGCATGCAAGCAGATGTATCCATTAAGCTGTAGGAGCATGACCACATTAAAGCACGTCACGCCATTAAATATAACTTCACACAATTTGATTCAATTAATCATGATAATTATAGCCATCAGAAAAGGTATATATCTCATTATCAAATTAATTAAAACCAACAGTGACTATAATACTTTAATGATAATGCACACATTGATTGAGCACAGCTACGACAGTACAAGGACAACAGTTCTAATCAGTACGCTCCAGCACCAGAGGCACCGAACGCCCTGCTTGCCAGCTCAGACTGTGTCACTCCGTATTCTTTACAGGCTTGGTTTTGGGCCGTCACGACCTCCCGGGAGATGTATGCCTGGGACATCTCAGCCTCAGAGCGGGAGTAAGATATGGCCTTGTCGTACATATCCATGGCTCTCTCTGAGTTGTTTCTGTAGGGATACAATAGGGATCATGATGGCTTGATTGGGAAATAGAATGTTAGGTTAGGAGTGGGGAAGGCTTGTCAATCAATAGTGGGGAAGAAAGGGGGAGGACAATGGGGGGGGAGAGTGAATATAATTATTGGAAGACAGCAATTACTTGATTACAAAGCTTGCTTATTTCCTGTGTAATGTACTGAGAAACTGAGCAATTAGTAGGGAGTACACATAGGGAGTACACATAGGGAGAACACGTATGTATCTGCCTTTTGTAACACAGCAGTGCACGTACACCTTTAAGATAGTCTAAAGTGCACGCATCTTAAATACCAAGGAATTAGCTCAGAGCACTCCATGCTTAATGCTGCATGACCAGTGCACAGCACTCTCATTCATTCACTGACCTTTGCATTTCAATGGTAGCCAGTGTATTGTAAGCCTGAACACAGCTGTTATCTTTAGCGATGGCAGTCTCCATGTGCTCCACTGCTCTGTCAATGTCCTGGGTCACCATGAGGGTGGTTAGTCTGTAAAGAGAGCGAGGGATTAGAACACTTCACACCATAACTTAACTATAGGCCTACAAAATACACGTGGTTGTATGAGAATGGCTTCTCTACAAGGAACTGTGTTACTCACCCTAATGTGAAATGCCCGATGGGGTTATCTGGTTCCAGTTTGATCACTTTGTTCAGAATCTCCTGTGCTTCTTTCACCTGGTTGGCGTCTTGTAAGAACTACAAAGAAAGCACAGAAACGTTATCGTTAAGCCATTGACTAGAGCCTACTACATAATTATAATACATACTATCTTATTACTATAGAGAGCCACACTGCATGTTTACAAACACACAAATTACTTAAATTTCCATTTCACACACCATTGCATAAAGTAGGAGACCATCTCCAAAGTCAGGAAACTTCTGAATAGCCTCAGTGAACAGTCCCCTTGCTGTCTCGAGTAACTGCATGGACTGCTGCATCCCGGCCATCCTGTGATAGGCAGAGGAGAGGAGGTAGGCGGCCTGAGGGGAGGTGGGGGCAAGGGACTGTCCCTTCTCTAGGTCCTCCACTACTGTACTAGTGAACGATTGCTGCTCCTCAGACTCTAGGACAAGCTGCAAGGGAGGCAGGAAAGAGTGTACAAAGATTTTCAAGTCAATCAAAATCAAACATCCGCTCAAAGTGTAACAAATGTAAACACAGTCACATGATACAGATATAGTACCAAATAGATACAGTGCCTTTAGTCTATAGAGTAAATAAACGCAATTTTGGTACGTGTTAGTACATAAATGTAAATATTTTGAGATTGGAACATTTCTAAGAAAATATGATGATACCATTGTGTTGGTGAACAAATTATCTAAAACATATCCAAAAATATTTCCATGGCAACCAAAGGTGGTGGGTATGTGGTGGTTTATAAACCACCAACATTTTTCTATAGTGGACAATCGCTTAGCGATGGAAAAGACCAATTGTTTTCGGCTAAGGTATGGAACTTTGGCACAACATTCCTGAATAGTTAAGCTAACATATGCATGGTTACGTATAGCTTACATAAATACACGTACTGATTAATACTCAATTATGGGATATTTTAGGTGCCTTTTCGCTTAGCGATGGAACTCAAGCAAATTTGTCGGCTAAGGTCTAATTGTTTTTGCACATTAAATTTTCTATCTTTTGATACAAAAAAGTTGTCCAGAAATAATTTAGTTCCAGAGATATTTCATGTTACATATATATTTTACGATCACCTCCATTTTTACCTAAAATGATTTCCCACTACAACAACTTTTGGGGATTTATTTTCAAATAAGGTTGTAGCTTATTTATTCACCTACACAATGGTATCAGCACAATTTCTTAGAAATGTTCCAATCTTGAGATAGATTTAAGTACAACTATTCACTCTGTGGTTAAATTTACTCTCAAAGCTGAAGGCACTGTATGTATACAAGAAAATTAAAGTGATAGTGGACAAACTGTGGTGGGCCCTCCGAAAAATATGCCCTCAGTTTACTAACAATCACCACATAATCAACTCACCAATACTGTAAATGGGTATTATCAGTACATGTAAGCAATAACACATAACACGAGAACGTGGGGGAGGTAGCTACACACGTTCAGTCCACTCACTCTAGCTCTGTAAATGTACACATCGGCACAGTTTGGGTCAATGGCCAGTGCTTTAGTGAAGCAAGTGTGACATTTCTCCATCTCACCATGCAGGGCCATCATGGACGCTCTCTGCACCAACGCATTGGTGTACATCTGCAACAAGAGAAACAACCACTGACCATACAACAAATCTCCTATATATAGTTGTATAAGAAATGCTTCATGGTTAACAGTGCAAAACAACAAAGAGGGTAGGTATTTGCCCAGTATTAGGACTTAGAAAACTTAGAGTAAGCAATTCCCCTCACACACACGCACACAATATTGTCAAGGCCCTATTGAGTGATTATTACTGGGGAAATGGCCATTGAACAGCAACTACCCACACCTCTTTAGAGAGCCCCTGTGTATTGACAACATCCTGCAGATCCTTGAGTGCCTTTTGTCCCTGTCTCCACAGTGAGTTCAGAGCACCCCTCAACAATAGAGCATGTGCGACAAACACTGCATTACCTGAATGGGAAAATGAATAGGTATTAACGATGACTACATACAACACTGTTGTGGGGTTTTGGAGGCCCATTGTTTTTTTCATATATTTGTAATTCATATAATTCATGAACAGTAGTTGAAACTACAACAATAGCGTCATGAATAGGAACACCTGCATTGTCTACACTTTACCGTTAGTGATGGCTTCGGTGAGAAGCTCCAGTATTCCGTGATACTTTTCCTCCCTAAAAGCAGTTGCTGCCTTCACGAAAGGTTCTTCATTGAAGTCAGCATCATCTGTCAGCTCCTGGGCCTCTGGTTGGTCGGATGTAATCAATTCTGATCCATCCTCCCTCGGAATCTCTTCTGGTGGTGGCTCAACAATTTTAGGTTTAGTTTTGGTACTCCAAAGCTGCTTTAGTCGGCTCTCTGAGAGATCATCTACAGAGTAACACACACACACACGCAATGTTAATGTTAATTTTTCTGGTGTAAAATAATGGCTCTTACCAGACCAGGAGAATGATTGGAAGTAGCTCTTGATTAGAGATTTACTCGGTGCAAGTGGTCCCAATTTCTAAAGATAAAAAAGTACACATTAATTTAGGAATGGTATAAAGACACGTACAGGAAAGTTTTCAGTGGCTTGAAGCTGGCCAAAATCTTTTAGCAACTTGGCGACAGTTTGAGAGAGTGCTCTTCCTTGACTCTCGTCCAACACCAGTACTCGAGTCACATCTACAAGGAATAAATGCACTGATTATACATTGTACATGTGAATAATTATGAATAACAAGGTCTATCACAATCTAGCCTCGCATACACACACTAGTTTTGTGGAAGCTTTCTCTTACAACAGTGATCAATTAAAGCCTAGATCTATATATTATTTAGTACACTTCCCCTCACCTAAGATAGCCTCCTTCCTCCTGCCCAGAGCCTCGTACACCTTTAGTCTCCGTGTCATGGCCTTTACATAGCGTGGATTGTGCTCAAACGCTCGTGTACAATTCTCCAGTACTTGGTGCAAGCAGCTGGTCTACAATAATATCATTAACACAGGGTGAATCAACATTGCAATGATTAATACTGCAATGCTTACCTTTTGGTCAGGATCCGTTGCTTTTTGGGCCTGTGAGTATATGAATGTATAATTTTGTGTAAAGACATCATTGAGTGCTACAGTAAGGAACGCACCATCACATCGTACACTGCTGCGAGGTTCTGGTGGAAGATGGCAAGGTCAGCCGGCTTGGACACGGGACACACACTGATGGCTTCTTTATAGCATTTAATTGCTTCTTCATACTTTTGCTGCTTGTAGAACTCGTTTCCTTGCTGCTTGATGGCCTGGGCTCTCTCCAACGTACTCTATAATTATAGTGGCAATATTAACGATATTAAATTATATTTAAAGCGTATGTTTAATACAGGATTGAAACAAAGTTCCAGTTACGATACATCTAAACTGCTATCCCCTAGCTACCCGTGTACAGAGCTATGACTTTATACCTGAGAAGTGGTACCAGAGTTAGTTTTGCCTCCGTCGGTAGTGGGTGGGCTTGTACACGGAGTGCTTGTACCTGTCTCCCCTGCATTCTCCTCACTCCTCGCGCGTCTCTGACTTCTTGTCAGCGCATAGTAAGCAAGCAGTGCCCCTCCAGCTAGTGCCGCAGCTCCCACGCCCACAGCTAGAGCTGCCTTCCACTTCACCAAGCCTTTGCTCTCATCACTCATCTTGACTACTCCACGTGGTTGAGAGAAAGCACACGTGGCCAAATTGGCAAATATCTCATTTGTCAGCTAGCTAGGCCCAGCCCCACCCCCTCTTTCTGAATACTCTGTCATTCCTCCACTGGCTAATCATAATACCCTTTCTAGTTTGATAATAGCACATAAGGAATAACACATACCATTATACACTAGTACATAGCCATAAAGTTTTCTGAATTGTAAAATGAGTTACTTGACAATAGGTGGTTAGCATCTGCTGAATAGAATACTGAAGGCTGTATAGGGGCACGATATAGGCCTCGGGACTGATAGGTCCGCACACTCAGAAGTAGGTCTCTTTTTCTACCCAACCTGAAGAATTAGAGGCACAATTGGTTTGCGTACAGTATGTTTTTCACAATAACTACAGTAACATACCTCCAGGGTACCTTCGTATGATTAGCTTTCTGAGCTCGTCATACACAAATATCATGAGACTGAATCCAACAGCGGCACACATCCACTCCAGCCTATGGAGGGAGACATTACACGTGATTACAACTGAACACTTTCATCTATGTACGTACCTCAGCCCATGCAGACGAAACACGCCATTTATCACAGGACAGTAAGCCAAGAAGACAGCAAGACAAGTTTCCGACAGTAGACCAAAGATGAGATAGTAATTCCTGAAATAATTGATTCATTGCAGTTTATGGTAAAGTATGACAATGTACTCACTTCATGCCCTGTTGGAAGATAGAGTTGAGCCTGGTCTTACAGATAAGGAGGTCTGCCCACTGGACTATGACAATGCTGATGAAGAACCCAGTGTGACAAGTTTGCTCCAATCGTTTGCGAGCCTCGAATGTCTGCAAGTCAACGTAAAACCTTGTAAACAGAAGCTTCACAACGCTAAATGGTAGTTCACAAAAACATAAAGTTGGCCAAGGAAGCATGCACCAAACCATGCATATGAGTAGTGCTCAGTTCTTCCCTACCACAACACAACATACCCATTCCTGTCCATAGCTGTCCTCCACATGGGCAACAGGATTGTCCCAGCTGGCCCTGAGCCCAATAAGAGTGGATGGTAGGAATCCATTCTCTCCCATGATCACAAAGTAACAGAAAAAGCCCGCCAAAGCTTGCATGACTCCAATCTGACCATAGGCTATACCGATGAGTCGAGAATTGACGAGCTTATCTCGTTTAGAGTCGCGTGGTTTCCTATCCATGATGTTACTTTCTGGTTCTTCATATGCCAGAGATATGGCAGGTACCTGTAAAAGCACACTACATAAACCCATAGTGCATTGCATAAACCATATAATAGCATAGTCACTGATAGTGGGCTTAGAATGGCAGTATATTTACCAGGTCAGTGCCGAGGTCGATGAAGAGGATTGTGATGACCCCTAGAGGCAGTGGAACAGAGGCAATAATGAACAGCAAGAAGGGAGTTATCTCAGGTATGTTGGACGTCAGTGTGTAAGCAATGGACTTCTTCAGGTTATCGAAAATCAGTCGACCTAGAAGAAGAGAGATCTTAAACTGAGCAGGATACATTGCACTGAGGTGACGTACCTTCCTCTACACCAGTCACAATGGATGCAAAGTTGTCATCAAGAAGGATCATATCAGCAGCTTGCTTGGACACATCAGAGCCAGTGATACCCATGGCCACTCCTATACACAGCAACAATTCTAACAAAAACAGATGATAGCTATCACTCACCAATATTGGCTCTCCTCAGAGCAGGTGCATCATTGACACCGTCACCAGTGACTGCCACCACCCAGTCAGCACGACGGCATCCCTCAACAATCCGTAGCTTCTGAGTGGGGGAGGTCCGGGCAAACACTATCTCTCGATACGATGTTAGAATTACGTCCAAATCGTCATCACTCATATCCTGTGTGTGCAGTGAGTTAATTAATGCTCACTCTACGATTATGACAGTAGAATGAAGAATTCCCATATAGACTCAAGCTACTTTTGGATATTAAATTTATACGTTCTGTACCTCTTAGATCAAACAGGGTTTACGAACTCAAATAGGGAAACGTGTTCAGGCAACCATGACCCCTAATGATTATAATATGCCACTTGTGGAAGTATCATTTTATTCATGAAATAGGAATCAGGGAAAGAGGCTGTACAACTATATCCTTAGCACTGTATTGTATGCATGGGAGTCAAGGGTTCGCTGACAGGAAATAGACACATCAACAGAAACGGTTTTTATTTATTTACCAGCAATTCAGTTCCACTCACTACTATAGCTTCAGCAGATTGCCTATAAGATTGAAATTAAGTGAATGTCATTCCTTGATGGGGTAGCCACCATGATGCATGCACATGCAGCCTGTTACCTAATTTCCTGAGAAAAAACGGTGAAGCCTTGTTCCTGTGCAAGTTCATCTGCTGTCTTGTTGCCTGCACACATACAATTATTGACATAGCTGAAGGACTACATGTGTGTGTGTGTGTGTGTGTGTGTGTGTGTGTGTGTGTGTATGTGTGTGTGTGTGTGTGTGTGTGTGTGTGTGTGTGTGTGTACAATACCTCGACTGATAATTCCCACCATCCTGGCTATAGCCTTAGCGGTAATGGGATGATCTCCAGTCACCATTATCACCTGCATGCATGCGTACAATGAGTGCACAATAATTATTATATCAGGTTATCAAGTGATGGGTCGCCTCATATATGTAATGACAATTAAGATATGTTACGGGTAGGAATAATTATACGTACAGCTAGCTCACCTTGATGCCGGCAGTCCTGCACTTGAACACAGCCTCAGGTACATTGGAGCGAGGTGGGTCCAGCAGTGACATGAGGCCCACAAAGCATAAGTCATTTGAGGGGAAATTCATCTTGTCAGTATCAAACTCGTAGCCTTTAGGGTAGTTGCTAGTGTCCAATATCTGATGTGCAAACCTATACATTATGAGTAGTATAGTACATGATATCTCTGGTGCGCTTTACCATGCATCAATATCATGCAACACACACACACAGAGTGCAGTTCAGTTATTTCAGTATCAGTATCAGTATCCGTACCTAGGTTAGCTACCAGACATGTATGCTATTAAATATAGACAAAGCTAACACTATAACAAAATCACTGAGGGATAAACCAATGAAAATAGTCAATACATAAATAAAATAACTAATCGATCTCTTGTCAGCCAACACAATTAAGTGTGTACAAAAATTCCACATACACGAGAACTCT
This sequence comes from Halichondria panicea, assembly GCF_963675165.1. Classification (NCBI taxonomy): domain Eukaryota; kingdom Metazoa; phylum Porifera; class Demospongiae; order Suberitida; family Halichondriidae; genus Halichondria; species Halichondria panicea. The sequence goes on along the minus strand of NC_087385.1, from coordinate 6,106,806 downwards.
TTGATTGTTTTAAACTAGTACAGTACGTATACTTGCACACGACATGGTATTGCTAGTTCCAACCTGTATTACACGATATGTCACCATATCTACAAGCGTCAGGACTGTTTTTAAAGTTAGGAGATATCATCAATTCAGGAGATACAAACGTTTTCATAAATGCTCTGAAGAAAGATTCCCAGGAAAGTGATTGAGTTCTGACTTTTGATGGAAACTGTCGGTAGAGCTGATTGACCATGTCCTTCACATCACTAAGAGTGTATTCAACTCGTTCTATATCAGCCTCAGAAGATCTCCTAGCTGTTGGCAGGGCCAGTGAGAGTCCAAGAAATAGGAACAACACGGCAAGGCACTTCATGACGATCGCGAAGATTTAAAAAACTTGACTGACTTAGACAGCAATTACTCTAGCTTGGCTTATATGACACTATAGACATACCCTAAAAAGGCTGAGAGCTAGTGATCACGGGATGATACAGATATATACGTACGTACTGTACTTGCCACAATACCCATTGTTTGGCTGGACACTATACTGTATAAACATACAGCCATTGTGCTCTGTAAGTAGCTGTACTGCAACGCTATCAGATAGTCAGATGTCATGATGAGTACTGTAGCCATGCATGTGATACTTGTCATGGATGCTAGTTGCTGGTCTGCCATGCATTACTATTCATAATACATACATGCATGGTGGATACGTATACATTACTATAACAGACAATGAACATACAATCTCTTAATTGTCACACGTTACAGAGACACAGAGTTCAACACAATATAAGCCAATTATTCAGTTTCATTTCAATAAAACTAATACCGCCTGTTTATATTATTATTGTTAGTTCAACCATGTGTTTTACACATGTATAACTCCTTACACAAGTCGGTACTCATACTTTGGGCAAGATTAAGCCCATCTAGGGCCTTCATGAAAGACTTCCAGCTGGAGATTTGTTTTTCTTGAGTTTCGACCTTCGATGGAAACAATTCGTTGACCATGTCATCCACATCGCGAGTAGTGAGAGCATTGCCAATACAATCAAACAGTTGGTCAGAGCCACTAGCACATACGCTCACAATAGACTTTAGCCTTGGTAGAGAAGACATAACATTTATGAGATCAGATGGTTGGAGCCGATTTTCAATACATCGTGTGAGACCATTTTGAAGAATACAACGACTTAGAATTTCTCCTGCCAGTGCTCCATTGAAGCGTTCTATCTCAGCCTCAGAAGAACTCCTAAATGTTGGCAGGGCCAGTGAGAGTCCAAGGAATAGGCACAAAACGGCAAGGCACTTCATAACGATCGAAGACTTAACAAACTTGATTGGCTTAGATAAAAAAACTGCTGTGAAATGACTACTAGCTCTGGCTCATGTGACACTAGACACACTCCAATATTAGGGATCCGGGATGCAAATATGTGCTATGATACAATAACCATTGTTTGGTTCAACACTACTGATGAACTACCCAGCCATTGTGCTCTATAAGCTCTATAAAATACTTCAACATACAATACCAATACATGCATGTAACTATAATAATATTATGCACTTAACTAGACCAACTAAGAGTTGTTTTGGGGAAAAAAAGCATAATTATAAATGCACCAAGGAGAGCTAACCATACCTACCTACTAGTATGCATGTATGCACACTAAATTAGTAAGCTACCTAATAGCTTTACATATTTAAGCCACTAACAATAAGGAGCCCTTTTAAACTCACCCCAGGACTCTCTCTCCTACACCTCCCAGATCCAAGTATGTCTTGTTGAATGCTTGTCTAAACTCTTCTGATATGGGCTCCTCCTGAGTAAAGGAAGCAAACACAGCAATCATGTGTAGACTAGTAGGTATACATACATATACGATTGTAATACAGATGGTATTACAAATTTACCCACCGTTCCGTTAGAGGTCAGATATCGAGAGCAGTTTTCAAGAATTCTCTCTGGAGCACCTGCAGTGAGTTTAACAATGTATTTCATGCAGCTACTGCAATACGCAAACTAGCAAACTGACCTTTTATGACCAATATATACTCATCACCATCGGCACGCTCGTGAATAGATAGCTGAAGAGAGAGCAACAACTCATCACTGCAATAATGACAATTATTCACTCACTTGGTATTTGTTAGTGGAATTAAAGGGAATTTCACAGATTTTCGGATGCTTCTCTCTGTACTTTTCAATAGAACCGACTTCAAGCTCAAAACACTTGAGCAGTGCAGACTCTGATGCATCACCATTGCAAATCCTATCCAAACACACCATATATCTAAACACAACACGACACACACACACCATCATCTCACCTATCCAACACCTTGATGTGGCCCTGGTTGGTGTTGAAGGTGGCTCTATTGCAGAGACCAGCCACTCTGGACAGAGCATCCCAGCCCTTGCTCGAGGCCTGCAGAATAGTGGGTTAGTACTCACGGCAATAATACTTCATAACCTTGCTCACCCGAAGTGTTCTTTCAGGATGGTGGATGTCTTCGTTTGTGTTGGACTCGTAAATCTCATTAGCATACCACATGTGAGCTGAACCAAAACACACAAACAGTCATAGTAAAGTACCTAAAAGTGTCTAGTATTTTCTGTACGACTCATCCAAAAATATAAATTTCCCTATCTCTGACATACCGACAGTCATTCTGTTTTGAGTGAGAGTGCCCGTCTTATCAGAGCAGATGACTGAAGTGGAGCCCAGTGTCTCAACAGCCTCCAGCTTACGCACTAAACAATTCTTGGTCTTCATTCTCTGAGCAGTCAGGGTCAGACACACCTGGGAATATAAGGACACAAGCAGTGGATTATTGTTGGCTGGCTTTGGTATGCAATCAAACATGCAGGAAAATGACCTAACAAAATAAGGTTTCATCACATGTGCAAGAGGCATTCCCTATCATCCCACAAAGCTCTCACAATTTTAATTTCAACTTCCTAACTGCCACCTTGTTACATAATTTTAAAAAATCTAGGCAATAGGCTAATTATACTGTAGTTACAATTGTACTGCATTGTGTGATAGAGCCTCACCGTGACAGTGGCGAGGAGTCCCTCTGGGACGTTGGCCACGAGCATACTGATGAAGTAGAGTACAGCCTGGAGCCAGTGGTAACCCAGGCCCAGACAAATGGCCAGACTTCCTACACCAAGGGCCACCGCCACAGACGTGATGAGGTGGATGAAGTAAGAGATCTCAATCGCTATGGGAGTTTCTGCAAAAATAATTAGATACCTATGTAAGAGAATATAATTTACATGTGAGGTATCTATAAAAGATGGCTTACTGATATCGATCTACTTAAGACTATTAAAGTGCTCACTTTCTTCGACGATACTTCCAGTCAAGCGAGCAATTCTCCCCATGACTGTGTGATCGCCAGTGTGTATCACCACTCCAGTGCAAGTACCTGCACGGAGAAATAACGGTGAGTTCTGTAGCCCCAAATACCGTGTGCTTACCCTCCAGTGCGCTAGATGAGAAAAAAGCAATGTTGTTAGTCTCTAGAGGTTGTTGACTGGTACAGTTTGGGGAGCGTGCTTGGGGTTCAGACTCTCCAGTCAGAGAGCTGTTGTCCACCTACAGAAGCCCGGGAGAATGTGCATTTCCTGTTTTAGGCTCTAACCAAGCTGCTAGGGTTGTAACCTATTCTAAGAATATTATAAGCGGAAACACTTAATGCTAATCAGGAGTTTATCCTCTCCAAGCAAATGACCTGTGAACTATGCTGACCACTGCTTCCTCGATAACTTCCCTGGCTGAGAGACAGGAAGGATATAGTAGAGGAAGGAAGATCCCACCAACCACTCATAACTCCTTATTTGGGCTATACATGCAATTTACTGGGTCTTTCAGTCCGCAATGCAATCATAATAATTCTGCTAGTAGCAATACCAATAATAATTGTTTGGAAACACAATTCACTTCATAGACAGCTTACAATGAGCTATGGAAGTTTATACCTTGAAACCAGCACTGGTGATGATTCTGATATCTGCCGGTAGCCTGTCTCCAAACTTGACAGAGACAATGTCTCCAATCACCAGCTTCTCCACAGAGATTGGCCCAAACTCTCCATCACGCAAAACAACAGTGTCCTAGAAAAATTCCAAGAAAACCTACATATCTTGAGATGTCTATTTGTACCATAATACGAGGGAATACCGTATAGCGGGTATATTTCAAGGATATAAATGTTCGTGGTTTTCGCTGATCAAGTATCTAACGGTAATTCCGCGAAAGCTTATACCCTCAAAGTATAATTATGATATACTAAGGTGTTATCACTTGCTATGATTTAGAAAGAGATGGGTCAATCACATACCTGAGGTACAAGCTTGGAAAAACTCTTCAAGATGCTGGCGCTCTTGGCTTCCTGTTAATGCAAATACAATTAACCCCAGGCATTGAACAATATTATTGTATTTGAGACTCACTTGATAGTAGGAGAAGCATGCAGTGATAACGACTACAAGGAAAAGGACAATCCCCAGGTAAAGCTATATGGAGGAAACATTGGATAACAATACATTTTTAGTGTGCGCAATGTACTATCAACTTTTAGGGATTTGTTTACATACACTATACACTAGCAAAATTAGTAGAAAAGTAAAGCTTTCTTTAAAGTAGACTCAGTGGATTCCTCACGTTGTCCATGGAGCCTCCAGGAGTGTCTACCTCCTCGATAGTGTATGCCAGCAAGCAGAGGAAGGTGCCCAGCCAAAGAAGAGCAGAAAACCCACCAAATAACTGGAGAAGAAACTTGACTATCTCAGAAGTTTGTTTCGGTGGTGTGAGGGCATTTGGCCCATCTCTCTTCAGCTTCTCCTCCGCTAGCTTGCTGGAAAGTCCCTATAAATCAATCAACACTATTATAACAGTGTGTAATACATCAAGCAGCAAATGAAAATATAACGCGTGGAGATTATCCATAACAATTACTGGTGTAGTCACGACAGGTTACCTGGGATGGATTTGTTTCCAGCCTTGAGTACAGCTCCTCCAATGGAATGAGGTGCTCATCCTGTCGGTGAATATAAATATAATAGCTAAACACTAAACAGGAAATTCCGATAGTAGGAAAAAATGTGCAAATGGTCAACAAGGTAAGAATGTGGACACCACCCCCATTGTTTCATGGCAACTTAACCACAATACTCAACCATTGTAATAAGTCCACCCACCTAAACACAATGTAAAAGCTGACAACAGGAAATAATTATCGTTCATAATTATAGGGCTTCCGGTAACATACCATTTGTAGTTCGCTTTTTAGGTCCTCTGGTGAATTCTTTTTTTTCTCTTTTACATCGTTTTGTCTGTCGGTTACAGGTACCATTTCCACCGCGGCGGCGTCATCTCCCTGCATGAGCAAAATTAATCACAGCAAGCCAGAATCACACAAAAAGAATTACGCTTTGTGCCATGACTTTTACTCCTTGCCACACAGCTCAGTACTACAGCTAGCTATAGCTACAGTACAGTGCAGTGGAAAGAGGGGCAATGGTTGGCAGCTGCACCGTTCCACTCTGATGCAGCTCACAACACACACCCACATGTCATATAATAATCACAGCAGCAGTTTACAGCAAGGTACCGGAAGGAAGGTCACTGTCGACTGACAACAATCAACCGCAGAATGCACAATGTCTTTAATTACATCCTTCCTGTGCCATGTCATAATAAAAGGCCATTCACCAGAATTTGGAGCTACTGCATATTGCTAGCTAGCCTCAGCTTTTACAAAATTATACTCAATATAAATCTACACAACTTCACTATTCTTCACTACTGTGGTTTAAGAGCTCACTGTGATTTCAATGGCTGCAAAAGTAAGAACAAGAAGACATAGCATCTCTTCACCATTGGAGCTGGAAGTTACCAAGCACATGGAATCTCAGCAAATTGATGCTCAAGTGAATGTATCATTGTTCAATCGAAAGAGACCAGCTAATGACACAAGCTCGGAGCTGAATCATGTGCCGAAAAGACCGGCCCTTGCAGACAGGAATGAACCAAAGCCAACTGATAGTGAAGAACTTCCTTCTGGTGAGTTGGAGGGCTTGCATTTCTCAGTTTGTATCTTGTCTTGAATAAATGACAGTGCATGCAGAACTGGTTAACACTAATAATAATTATTAACTGCACTGCACTCTCTTATTAACTGCTTGCACTGTTTTTTCAGACCCAATGCAATGGACACAAAGGAATGTCTGCCAATGGTTAAACTGGGCAGCAAAGGAGTTTGACATGAGCCAAATCAATTTGTGCAACTTTTCCTTCTCTGGTCCTCAGCTGTGCAGCCTTAGTAAAGAGGAATTCCTGAGCAGAGCACCTCCATTCACTGGAGATATCCTGTATTCTCATCTGAACCTGCTTAGGGCAAAAAGTGGTGAGGAAATGGGATAGCTGCATAGCTATACGCACACAAACTTCCTTATACTGCCATGGTGACATGTGTGATATTCATATTTCCTTATAGGAAAAGATAGCGTTATTTAGTAGCTACAAAATCAGGAAATGGTGATAATTAATATGATTGTTTTAATGCAGCTGTTGCTGGCTTATCAAAGGCTGACGCTAAACCTGACCCAGATGTGAAGGTACCTGGTTTTGGAATGTGGCCTACCTGCCTATGGCCTAACTCAGTATCGGATTATTCTTCTCTACTTCGTAAGTATATACAACACAATAATGCTGTGCACACATTTATAACATTATATATTTATTGCAGGGTTTCAGAAGCAGTCACAGGAGGCAATGTACAAATCTCAATTACAAAACTCTGGACTATTCTGTAAGTTGGAATTTTTCAGGTATTCATTGTTCACACTTAGTTTAATTTCCTACTTAAGCGAATTATTGCTTCCTTGTTGGTGGGCCTCAGGAAAAGGCCCCCTACATGGGCAGTTGTACGTGGGAGATCTATTAGGGTAGCAGCTTTCCGCTTTGTGCGAAGAGCTTAGGGGCGATTGTATGGCTCGCCCAATTGTTTCCTACCTAGAATACAATACAAGGGGAAATTATCCGTGCAGACTTCCTTCTCTTGACCAAATTCCTCTGACATAACGTCAGCAAGCATAGCCCCAAACAATCCCTTACTACTATCATTATCTTAATATTCTGTTTTTTTTTTCCAGTGAATCCTCAACTCTTGAGAAACCCTATGCCCTTGACAAGCTTGCCTATTCCTTTGACATCTACAGCACCCACAGTATCCTCAATTACTGGTAGGGATTCTCCAAGTTCATGTGTTGTTGATGTCTACATTAACTTAATCTCCTGAGGGCACATTTTAGTGCATTGTCCTCCCATAAGTGGTCAAAAGACTGGCCAGTTATTGTTAGATGTCAACTTCCTGTTATGTTGGCACTTCCTCTGTACCCACTGACCTCCATTTCCTTTGTCCGAACCTAGCATCCTGCTAGTTTCCTAAGAATTGTGCATGTGATGCAAAGCGACTCCCTAAGCAGCATGAAAGCCATAACAAACTTATGTTACCCTCAACTTTTTTTATACAATGATTCTCCCCCTGCAGATGTATCTTCTCTTGAGCAGTTGAATACAGACTGGAGTGCCTACTCTGCAATGATGAATGCTGCTGCATTGGCTGCACAGAGCCACCTCAGGAGCACCACAGTGTTCACACCAACACACACTGCCATCTCATCCACCTTTGCTCTACCCCAAGTATCCGCTGCAGAGAGCAGGTATACTATGTCAACACCACCCACATTGGGCTCCTCTCTTACGATAGCCGACGTTTTGAAACTTTCTGCCAGTGCAAACCCAATGCAACGCTCACTTTCTGTACCTAGCCGGCCTGGTGTCACACCGTCCCCCACCCACTCCCACACTTCTCCCACACCCTCCCCCCAACCACCTCACACCTCCAGCCATAGTGGAGCCTATCGTCCCCCTCCTATCAATATCCCCATGATGACAGTGCAGGAAGATCCCAGTCAGACTCCAGCTACTCCACTCTCCCCTTCAACAAATCAACAAGGTATGTGCAGTGTGTGTGTGTGTGTGCAGTGTGTGTGTGTGTGCAGTGTGTGTGTGTGCAGTGTGTGTGTGTGTGTGTGTGTGTGTGTGTGTGTGTGTGTGTGTGTGCAGTGTGTGCAGTGTGTGCAATGTGTGTAATGCTATGTATCGTCATGTGAATAGTTAATAACAATGAGAGGTTGTTTGAGGTAGTGCTGATACATGAGCCAGGAAGTTTTCATGAGAGTTACAGGAAGCTATTAGGTTTCAAAGGAAGTCAGCTTTGTCTGTTTCAAGTGAATACTACACTGTTACCCGAGTAGATTCTTGGGTAAACAGTAATAGAAAAAGTTACTGATTCTATACTCAAATGTTCTATTCAACATTCTCCTAAAGGAAATGCTGCTAACATAAGCATTGTCCTCATTTTCATTTGTCTGAATGTGGTCCTAGTTAGTCGTATAATTATCATGATTGTAGAAAAAGGATATTGAAGGTTGTACCTGTTTAATAGAGTTAGCACACAATAATAATTATCCGATTGAATGAACAATCACTAAGACAGTGTGTTATACTTGTTACCTGCAGGACAAATTCAACTGTGGCAGTTTCTGTACGAGCTCTTGCAAGACAGCAAATACTCTAACATTATCAACTGGGCCGGAGGAGATGGAGAGTTCAAGCTGCTCGATCCTGAGGCTGTCTCCACACTCTGGGGGAATCGCAAACGAAAGCCGGCAATGAATTATGACAAGCTCAGTCGTGCAATACGATATTACTACGATAAAAAGATTATGCACAAAGTTCATGGGAAGCGATATGTGTACCAGTTCAACTTTGACACAATTGCAAAATACCTTGGCAGTGATCCTAGCACTGTTTCAAGAAGCAGCTCTGATGAGCATCAACAACCTGCCATAGCCAACACCAACTCTTATCACAACGTTGCGAAATTAGAGGCACTACCAAACACTGTGGAGAGCTGTACAGTTCAAGATCTCGGTACTCTTGTGAAAGCCACCAGTCTTCCCTCTCCTCCCTCCTCCACACAGCACACACCCTCCCCTCAACCCTCCACCACAGTAAAGCTGGAGCAAACACCACCCTCTATAGCAACACCAGACCCTGCAGCTATGAATGTACTACAAGCTCTCTATCATCCTGTATTCTCTATGGCAAATGTATTACCGTCATCGCAATAAGCATTATTGTAACTTACAGTCTCTGTTATATTACTTATTTCTTATGATTACGACTAATTATTACTCTTCACGATCATTTATAATTATTCAGGACATGACATGTACGTATACGACATCCTTTTGATATCAAATTTCATTACAATTATACACTGCATGAATTATGCATTGTAGACGTACACCCGACATCATAAAGGAAATGGTATAATTATACAGAGAGAATAGTAGATTCATCACAGGTGTGAAATAAAATAAAAAAGGAAATGGAACAAGAATGAAAACTGTCAACAGGAAACAATTACACAGAGTTAAGTCCCTTCTCCGCAAATAAGTGCGTGTGATTTTCATGTGACAGTTTGGGCATTACCCGACACTTGTTTTAGACATTCTTTGAACACCCTCTGTAATTTCAGTTGTAAGTCTTCATACAAGATACCGCCACCCTCACAGACACGATACACAAACATGTCCTTGGTCATGAGCAGTAGGCCTTTGCCATTCATAGGGAAACGTTCAGATTGCACATCTTCCAGTCTGTATCGAACAGTGGAGGACTTTAGCCACACTGTGACATGTTCACGAGTCCAGCATCTCGGGTCTGCATAGAGAAGACAGAGAGAGAGAGAGAGACAGATAGGAGGGGAGGGAGTAAGTGGATTATTGTCATTGCAAAACAGCAATTAACGCTGCCACGGTTTTAGAAATCACATCCAACACAATGCATACAAATTATTGCAATGTGAAGGCTATTATTCTATACAAGGTACATATTTATATAGATAATATTATATTGATCAGTCTAGATTATTTCAAATGACCTACCTGATGGAAGTTTGTCTGCTGTTTCTTCGAGCATAGTTATAGTTCCGGCAGAGAACTCCTGCTTATGGAATCCCGGAATCACAGGATCGAGGACAAGATCGACTCGACTCGACTCGACTAGACTGGATCTTGAATCATATCCGGAGTGGCTGGCCGGCCACCGCAACCGGAACTCCTTAACCGCACTCAACTACAGTACGTACACTAACTTCCCCCACCCCTTCCACACCCACCAACTTCTGAACTTTGATCTCTGACCTCCAAGTACCCACGTGTCAACCCCCTAAAATTAAAAGCTAAGAAGTATGGATGATACTGAAAGCCAAAGTGACCCTATTCTGCAATGCTCTACCAAGATGGAAGCTATTTCATTGGGAGGAGAGCAACTGAATGTCCCAGCCTGTCTTCTAGAAGATGTATGGTAGCCTAATAAGCCAGCACTGTTGGAAAATCATGCTCACTAACATTCCCCCTAGAGCCACATATTCTCTGAGGTCCTCAGTGGGAACACATGGGACAATGTACTAACAGAGGAAGAGCGGACAAGGCTTGAAGCATTGCTACCTCAAACCAAGGGAGACCACCCTCAACCAGACAAAGACATGCTCAAGTGCGTTTTGTTTTTCCGTAACAGTCACAGTGCGTTGCTAACGTACGTTAGTATCAATTGTGGTCGTTATGTAAACTCATTTTCCACACCCACAGACTGCTATTCTCCGGTGGCAACGTGAGATTTGGCAATCCTATCCAGAAACTTTGGGAAAAAATGCATTGTTAGTTTATTCTTCTTTTTTTTTCACGACACTATTTTACACTTTTTTTGCTATACACTACAGATGGTTCTCTCTCCCCTGAGGTCGTGGCCTCACAGCAACACCTTGTACAGCTGAAACAGCACCAGTATAAGGTAGCCCAATATATGTACATGCACTTAGTTACGATCCCTCCCCCCACACTATATAGCTGAGTCAGCAGGCCCGCTATGTGGCCATTCTGAGGGAGCTGTTATTGTCAAGACAACACCTACTGCAGGAGGCACTATTCTCAGGGGCACTGGAGAACCTCTCCTCAAGCAGAGACACAGAGAAACCAGCCGGTCAGAGGAGGAGGGAGTCCACATTCACTAGGTGTGTAAATTATGGCCCAAATAAATTTTAACAAAAAAATCATGTTTTGAAGTGCAGCAGGAAACCTCTAAGTCCCTTGGCTGGTATTGTATTTAAACATTTATTGTAGGAAGTATAAAGGACATGAAGGAAGGAGTTTGTAATGTAGGTTGTTGCACGAGATAAGGAAAGAGTGTGATCAAGGTAGCGCGTATATGTCGTCAGACGAGGAAGAACCAGCCAATCAGATCACAGACGATACTGTCGTCACTGATGATGAGTACAGACAGATGTTGCAAATCCACAGAACTAAGAGAAAGATGAATAAGGTACTTTATCAGGCCGCCGGGGAATTAACATAATTATTAACTGCATGTCGGTCTCCACTCGCAGACAAGTGCCGAACAAGCAGTGAAAGGTCTGGAGACAAGACAGAACCTCGACTATAGTAGAAGTAAGCAAACACTAACTGTTACAGCTGTACCCAATAGAGCTCTTATCCTAATATTACAATCCTGTTTTGTGTTTCACTGTTGTGCAGGTTTTTCGAGGAGAAGAGTGAGAGACAAACAACATGCGGTCAGTAAGAGGCTGAAAACAGATCAGGAAGTGGGTGTGGCCCAACCAGTCTTGCACAGGTCTCGATCTTTGCAAAGAGTGGAAGGTGAGTGTGCACATATACACTGTACATACGTACACATCCAACCATGTTATTACCTCATGATGCAGGGATGGATGTGAATACTGACGCCCACCAGGCCGTGTACGAGGCGTATCGACCACTGGACAATACTGGCTCAACAGCTGACCCGCCACTAGAGCCAGTCAGGTGTGTTCTCACTGTCGCCAGAGGCAGTACGTGTGTTGTATGGACTTCACTCATTATGCCATGCGTTTCTCTTCTGTATTTCCTGGTTCCAATCTCTTTCATTTTTGTTTATTTTTAGGCATGTCTTTTCATTCTCTCAGGATCGAGGGACCACTCCCGGTGGCCAAGTTTATGAGTTTCTTTTCTCTACTAAGACACATCTTCACAGATAATCTAGATGGGAAGGGAGAACTGAGCAAGGTTCGTGTTATTATATGCTATATATGCTATGTGTAATGACTGTGAATTTTAACCCTTGCAGCTGGTGAAGTATGTGAGGCATGCTATGGTAAGTATACTGTAGTGCAAGTTGGTACAATTTTGTTGGGAAACAGTATTAAAATTGGCAGGCAATTTATGTGTGTGCACCTAGTTATCCATCACTCAGTAGGTATTGTTTCACTACCCAGAGGTCTCCTGAGGTGTCCTGCTGTGTGTGGGGTAGGAGGCGCCCTAACTGGTCCCAGCTCACTCTCTCTGCCATCTGCTATCTAGCTGCTGAAGTGGGAGGTCAGTGTGTTAGTTGTTTTAATGACTATAATTTCTATATACATATCCTCTCTCTCTGCAGCTGTGTCCTCGTTCTCTCCTCTGGCTCACTTCATACCTGTCATTGAGTTCCGGGACAGAATAGACCACTGGAAGTGGATCGGTAAGAGTGTCCATTGTTGTATGTATGTTAAGATATTACCTCCCTCTTTCCTGCTCAGGGGCTGGTAGAGACAATGATGTGGATCTGCTCATTCTCTGCGATCACTGGCTACAGAGCCTGCCCAAAATTCTCGTGAGTGATCATGTGATGCCCTAATTGGATACATGTATGCGTTGTTAATATCATTGGCTGTTTATTACTTTTGAGCGCTACTTCTTTGTATGTATACGCACACACTTTTTTGCTCTTATAGCCCGTGGTGGATTATTCAGAGTACGAGCCTCCGCCTCCTCATGTGTGAGTATCATTTGATAGTCATGTGATTCTCCAACTGTATCATATGACTTTTTCCAATTCTGCAGATGGACTCGATTCACTTTCAGGTCTTGCTCTCCAAAGGAGATCATGAAATTCCAACAACTGGTATGTGGAGTACTATTTTGTGTACTAGCTGTTCTATGCAGCAATACAGTACTGTTAGTGATAAATCTCAGCCCCCAGAAACTGTTTCCAGTCCTCCTAAATAGTCCAGTATGGTTGTAATGGTAATCTCCCCACTGCAGGAAAGGGATCGCTATGCCTCCCCTCAGAAGTCCTTTACCTACATGGTGCATGGCTTTGAGGCACCAGTTGGGCCTGTCAAAGTATGTTATTATGTATAAAATTATGCGAGATCTTAGTTGTTTTCCCTGTGATTTTGATTCAGTTTATCATGTGAGAGATCCTTACCCATAGCCTGACATTGCTTTATTTGTTTTATACTTATCCATGTCCCCCTCCTCCTACCATCGTGACCCCCTTCCTGTTGTAGGGCTCTCGTTCCACCAAGAGGGAGGCGAGCAGCAAGGCCCGAGGCCACGCCCTTCTCATACCCGAGCGACCCACCTGTGTCACTATACTCTCACTCGGTGAGAACCCTATAGCTCTATTGTCACTGTATATCATATACCATATCCCTGCAGTGCGTGATGCCACCTCCAGACTACCCAATGGAGAAGGAACAAGAATTGATGTGAGCTATATAGCAATGTGTGTACTGAAGTGTTACCCTTGTTTATTGTTTTGCTTGTAGCTGTGTGTCCTGGTGCAGGACTCCCAGTACCTCTCTGACAATGTGTCCGACAGTCAGGTATCATGAATACTTGTGTGTGTATGTTTACAGCATGTATTGTAGCATTATGTTCCTAGTGCACAGTCAGGAGCCAACTCCTGACACAGTTTATATCGATCCATAGTATTATAAAAAAATTTACCCAACTTTGGATTTAGAAATTGCGTTGACAAACACTAACTGTACAGTTAAGATTTGTTTGATTAATGCTTTTGCACATGTTGATGCATGCAGTTGAACAATGCCGTGAGTGGTGCCCTGGACAGACTCCATTATGAGAAGGACCCGTGCGTTCGTTACGATGGCTCTAGGAAGGTGTGGATCTACCTGCACCGAAGTAGGAACGAGGAAGACTTCGGTGAGTGTACTGTGATATTATGTAGTCTCTTGAGAGCATTGTTGAGGATCTTCCCACAAAGGCCTCCTTCTAAGCTTCAAGAAAATTATAAAAATTTTAACATTGGTTCTACAGCACTAAAGTTATGGCTGTATATATGTTCAACATGTACAACGCTGTTTAATGTGGTTCGGGGGACTCTTTCAGCTGCCATAACTTGAATTCCGTGGATCCATTATCAACCATTTTATGATTTTATGAAAGCTTAGAAGGAGACCTTTCAAATGGTATCATCAAAGTTCATATTTAAGAGATAACATTTTTGGTCGATTTGGCCATACCATGAATAATAGCCCATGGTCCAAAGCCGAAAAATGACAAATTATGGCTCCGACGAAATTTTGGGTTTAAACACATTCATTTGAAAGGTATCCTTCCAAGCACTTAGAAATCATAAAAATGTTGACATTGGATCAACGGTGCTAAAGTTACGGCTGTTAAAATATGTTTAACTATTTCGATCTGCATTGTGTTGTGGGGCTAGTGTTCTGGGGCTAATGTTCTCGTAGCTTAGCCTTATACGTCCTGTCAGGAGCACTGAAGTGGTACTGTACATGTATATAGATAATCATTCTTGCTTGCAGAGAGGATATTCTGGGCATGTGAGGTAGCTGCTAACCAGCGGAAGAAGCTCATGTCTCGACCTCGTATCAGACCAGTGAGTTCATTTTAAACACATAATTATAGGCAATTCAGATCAATAGATGCACGTACTATAATGAATCAGTATCACATGTTGCTCACCACTTGTAGAGGGTGATCATGAGCGTGGACAGTGGGGAAGTGATCCTGGACCCAGGTGGCCCCGCCCACCCATTGGAGGACATTCCCGTCAAGCCGCCACCCAAGAAACGCTCCACCAACACCACCCCCAAGACTGCCCCCTCCCGCTCTAGTGGGACCACACCCAGTGAAGGAACGGGAGGGAAGACACCACGGGCTGATCAAGGTGGGTGTGTGGGATTGTTCCTCCCTGATAGGTAGTTTAATAGCAACACAAATATAGTTTCATGTAAGGTACATGTATGTAAGCCTTTCTAAATATATACTACTCTGAGCTATTGAGGCCCAAATTTATTATTGTCACTCAAACAGCAGGTGCTCAGAGCTCATCCAAAAAAAAGACGAAACACTCTCAGAAATTGTCAGACCAGCAGACAAGCCAGCAGCAGCGTCAGCAGTCCACGAGCAAGATACACCCCTCTCCACTCACTGCCCAACCCACCACCTCCCTACAGAGCTCCGACTGGGGTTCCAGCGATGAGGAACAGGTCAGTCAAGTTAACTGATAGTGACTGTAATTAAAGAGCTGTGGGTACAACATAGGTAAACTGTTTGCCTGGACATCTACTGATATATGTCATGTACACTAGATATCAAATATCCACACGCACACATGCACACACACACTGTCACCGCACACACACTATACACTACACACTACACACACAGGTCTTGCCGTTCCTAGACAGCTCTCTCGTGTCGATCGAGGACAAGCTGAGTCAAGACTCTGCCTCCAGCTGGCACTCCTCTGACAGTGGTGCTGAGGAAGGAGGTGTTACAATAGCAATGGAGAGCAACCCCAGATTCCCTTCATCAACCAACCAGATGCCTGCTAGACTCCCTTCAATAACCACACCCACTTTTATGACCGAGTCTGCCGGACCATCACACTTCCTCACGCCCACACAGAATTTCCTCCCAGGGACACCCACTGTGATCACACCCACTTTTATACCTGATATCAGTATGGGGGACGAGAGTGATGTGCTGAGTCAGCAGTTTGGCGGCAATGGAGCTGAGAAGAGCCTACAACCTTGGCTGAGCTCCGGCAGCACCACCCCATCATAACTAACACTAATTAATATATAATCATATTAAGATAATTATTGTACCTATATTGTATAATTATGAATATTATTATGAATTATGTTAATGGTGCAATTTCAAAGGCACTATAAATTACTATAAATTATAGATTTACAATCATTCCTGTTAATCTGTTTTCTGTTAGCTGTGCAATGAAGCTCAACGCACAGGGTGAATGCATCTTGTTCAAATAATAGTTATGTATAGGCTTTTCACATAATTTTGAAATAATAGATTCTAGAATCATAGATCTAAGTAACATAGGGGTACAGAAAGGGTGTTCTCTCTTTTATAAAATTCATTTAATGACACTCAGCGATTACATTGAGGCCTCAGTTATGTTACAGTATATACAATGATTAAAACTGAATTTATTTAGGGAATAAAGGGACAAAAAAAGAATAATAAGTAGACTCTCTCGGCATAAAAATAGAATAATTGGGAAAAGCCTACTGTGTAAATAATGAACATAGTCTCTCGTCTCTTGTAGTCGCTAAGGGTTTATGGGATCCATATCACAGAGATTTCTCCAGTCGACTATGTGCAGTGTATCCCCCTTGGCACTTGGGACTCAAGGAAAGTGAACTGCAAAACAAAACAATCAATCAACACATAGATTTAGAAATAGCCCGGCCGGCCACTCATATCAAGCCTACCACAGATTTGTACTGCTGTGTTGCTCTGTAGCATCATGAATATAATTATAAACTGCATAGTAACACCGGCCACCTGTTAGAACAGTATCATTACCTTGATTGGACTTCTGTTCCCCATCGATCCATCTGCCATCCTAAAGAAGACCAAATGTACATTCATACATTCACACATTTATTTACCACTACCTTAACTAGTGATGAAGGCCATTCCCCTCATACATAAAAGACTCGAGATCCTTTCTCAGGGACCAGCCTTTCTACCACATACCATCCTGGTCAGTATAGACGTCATGGGCTTATTCCCCAAGAAGAGGGCATCCAGGCATGCATTGAACTAACAAACAACCTGCCCATCCCAAAGGAAGCTTTCTCAGGTTCGTCCTAAAGTACAACATTTTCAAGTTCGGGGATAGAACCTAGAGCCAAATCAGAGGCACCAGCTATGGGCACAAAGATGGCCACTACGTATGCAAACATTTTCCTGGGCAAATTAGAAAAAGTGATGATATTCTCATGCTTCAAAAGAGGACCTGGAGAGGCTACTACACGATCTTAACAACAGCCACCCCACAATTAAACAGCAGAGCGGCACTAAACGACTTAAATTTACATAAAATCTAAAATTAATTCCCCCTAACCCTTTTCACCACACACCATTTAAACCAACAACATCATTACATAATTATATAGTTTCTCCTCCCTTAAAAAACTTGTCAAAGGGGTACTAGAATCCCCCAAACCACAACAGACATAACTAAAAGGGAAGAACTCATCATTTTAGCTATTGCAGTTTAATGTACGCCCACGGACGTAATGTGACCTTAATAGCTAGCTTAGACTAGACTCGCAGGATGATGAAGAGAAAAATGAATGATGAAACACATGTACCCCCAAACAAGAGGATGGTCCCACCAACGGTAAGCGCTCAAAAGAATGGCTATCCCCCAGCTGGGAGTATGATGGTCCCTATAGCGGGTAATTTTTGTTGGTCCAAATTTTCGTACGAACCACCAAATTAAATATTTCTGGGAGGACCCTGGTGAGTGATTGTTCTGACAGGTGATATAGTTCCGGTGTACAATCTAGGACCTACCACTACCCCGCCTGACTATACTACCCGGCCGCCCCCGTATCAAGCCTACCACAGATTTGTACTGTTGTGTTGCTATGTAGCATCAATTAACATCATTATCTTAGAGAATGCAAGTGAATCATACGATTCTTATTCTGATGTTGTTGACTATCTCCGGAAACCCTCCACTCCTGCACCAAGTACGTGTGTACTGGAGTTGTTGACTATATCAAGCCTCTACCTTCCACTCCTGAACCAAGTATGTGCGTACTGGAGTTATTGACTATCTCCAATCTCTGAAACCCTCCACTCCTGCACCAGGTATGTGCGTACTGGAGTTATTGACTATCTCCAATCTCTGAAACCCTCCACTCCTGCACCAGGTATGTGCGTACTGGAGTTATTGACTATCTCCAATCTCTGAAACCCTCCACTCCTGCACCAGGTATGTGTGTACTGTGCAGACTTATGCTGCATGACGCTATGCCGTGTTCTGTGTGCAATCCTGGTGATGTACACGTCACAATTAAAAGACAATTCGGTAAGATTCACACATATATACTACAGAGGAAGGAAATCTAGGTGGTACCAGTGTCCAATCTAACCTAACCACAGCGTAGTGTCAGTCATTCAGTACTTTTACATTTTGATTAGGGTACAAAGGGCACACTCTAGTGGTGAACAAAGTCATCTGGTGACTACAAGATGATGTGTACTTCAGTGGGTGAAACGCAAAGCAAACCAGGACTGAACAATATTGAGGCTACTGTTGCCCAGGCTGGAATATATGCAACTGGCTATTTGGCCAAAACAGGCCTGTCGAAGTGTGTTACAATGGTCCTTACAAAGAACAAGAGAGCTCTAATTTTAGCATCAACTCAAGTCTAGTGGAGGAATTTGTCACAAGTGAATTGGAACAGACTGTTTCCTTCTGGAACATTCTCAATTACATAATAAATCACTTCACAAGCAAAGAAAAACTTTAAAAAGAGAAATTGAAAGTGACGAACTATTGATGTTCGTCCAGGGCTACTATTTTGTGGTACTGATAGAATGTGACACGATTAACTGCTTACGATTTATAAATGTAAAGAAATAGGGCATCAGCACTGATCAAGGTACATGAGGGACCTCCAGGTAGCCCTTACGATATAGGCTACCTTCAAGAACAAGCTTATAGTAAAACACCAGTTTGGATTTGCTTGTTTCCTGTTTCAAGACCTTACAGCAGGCAAAGCCCCAGGTCATGTAGCAATGGTGTGGCTTGCATACGATGTGAAGGAACTCATTCCTCAAGTTGCACCGAAGCTTAGTGTAATAATAGTAACGCGACATGATTAACTGCAGTTTCTTTATTTATACTATAGTTAATAATTATAGAAAAAACCATTATTGGCAGCCAGGTGACAATTCATAGGGCATCAGCACTAATCAAGGTACATCAGCATGACGAGGAGGTTGTATGTGTAATGGAGGCAATACGTTTTTATGTACATAAATTATAATCTAAATGAAGTAGAGGAGCCTCCAAAAGAACCAGGGACCCTCATCAAACGTAAGCGTGGAGAATGTATATGCAGCTGCATTGATCTCCATACAGACAGAGTTCTCGTGGAAGGATCCAACTGATCGTAGCTTCAATGGCTGAACAAGACTCAGAGTGACTGAACATGTAGACTCTAATTACTACTCATGGTAGCACCTGCTTACAAATAAATTAATTTTATTGTGTATTACAATCATTGATTATTTTTTCACCGTGTCCTTTTCTTGCAGAGAGCGCTAGTAACTTTACGCCCTCGTAGTTTACACTGGCGGGACTACTCCCTCAACCTCTACCACCCACCGTTGAGGAGGCTTTGAGAGGGCTGACGACGGCTAGTGCTATGGAGGCCGAAACTCATACCGCGGAGTCATGTAATTTGTACCATTGATGAGAGCTCCCCCCTGTGTAAGGGAGGTCCAAGTGGTTCAGCTGGTCGAGTTTTCGAGTGTTTAGGAAAACCTGTAGCAAATCTCTACAGATTATGTTGTACAAGTGGCGTTCTTTCCAAGATCCTGGCCAGCCCAGAGAAAGGAGATACACAATTCATGCAGTTATGGAGGTGATGGGGCAGCTAGAACATCTTTTGGCCGCAGCCATCAAAAGTTTTGCTAAAAATGGCAGGCCGCGACTTTAATTTGGAGTAAGCACCAAGTAATGTCAGTTGTATAGTTATAGGGGACGTGGACGTAGAGCAGGAGGACGTCATGGAAGAGATTTTGGGGGCCATGGCCACCCCAAATGTTGCCACCCGTACACCGGCCCCATGTCATGGGCCATGAGGAGAAAACTGTTAATAATTGTTATAATTTGGAAAAAAAAAATTAATATTCTTTTAGAAGAAATTCAGTATGGCGGCAGTGTCCGTTCCAACATTTCTGCACCATAAGAGATATGCACCTCGTAGTGGAAGAATGGTCAAAAATGTGTTCAATTACAGAATGAACTTGGATCATGGACACGAGCTGATTGTAAGGATCACTCCTTCTGATAGGCGACACAGTACGTCAAACACCTGGAGCAGGTCCACCGTAAGTACCATTAAATTATACGAGACGTTCATGTACACAACTTTTTTTTTTTACTGCACCTTAACTTAGGTTCACAGCGCGCACTAACAAATATTTGAATTGTCAACAATATAATTTTCCATTTTATTTTTTAGTTCAGTCACACCAGTGAACGTTTATGTGCCCCAGTGCTTTCTTCATCCTACCCGTCCAAGTGCTGGTTCATCGATCCTCAAGAAATGTCTATATGAAGCACGAAGATCTATTTATTGTATAGCCAGTGGCCATTCCATTGACATAAGTATCGTTGGCAGTGTGGAGGCAAAAACATCGGCGCCAACTCGCTTGTCTTGTGGGTTTGGGTACCCGGCACATATTCATGTACTGTCAGTAAACATTGGAGCCAACTCGCTTAGGGTAGGAAGTTATAAACAGCATTTGTGTAATAATTGTTATTCGGTAGTTACTCAAGAGTGACAATTGGTGCTTGAGAACGCAAGTGAATCATGCGCCAGTCTATACGGAAACCCTCCACTCCTGAACCAGGTATGTGTGTACTCCTATCAAGAACTGTAAAAGTACTAAGCAGATTAACACTGTCTGCCTTCACTAGCAGGAAGGCCGCCCACAGAGGCTGGAGTTGTTGACTATCTCTAGTCTCTGAAACCCTCCACTCCTGCACAGAGGCTGGAGTCGTTGACTATCTCTAGTCCCCTCCACTCCTGAACCAGGTATGTGTGTACTCCTATCAAGAACTGTAAAAGTACTAAGCAGATTAACACTGTCTGCCTTCACTAGCAGGAAGGCCGCCCACAGAGGCTGGAGTTGTTGACTATCTCTAGTCTCTGAAACCCTCCACTCCTGCACAGAGGCTTGAGTCATTGACTATCTCCAGTCTCTGAAACCCTCCACTCCTGCACAAAGGCTGGAGTTATTGACTATCTCCAGTCTCTAAAACCCTCCACTCCTGCACAGAGGCTTGAGTCATTGACTATCTCCAGTCTCTGAAACCCTCCACTCCTGCACAAAGGCTGGAGTTATTGACTATCTCCAGTCTCTAAAACCCTCCACTCCTGCACCAGGTATGTGTGTACTGTGCAGACTTAGGCGGCATGACGCTATGCCGTGTTCTGTGTGCAATCGGCACCCACAATGAGATTGTCCCATGAACCCCCAAAGGAAAAAAATCCCAAACAAGCCATGTGCAAATTAATAAAATAAATGTAACTACAAGTCACTCATCAAATGAATATTTACTCCAGTACAAGAAGATAAATTGGACCAATGAGAAGTTCTTATAGTACATGCGAGATTGAATTGGTATAAATTATAACAGCTTGCAATTCGCTGTGTTCTTTTACTAATCTGAATGCCAAATCTTGTCAACGACTCCAAAAGGATCCAGTAAGGAATACTCCTTCCTAGAGGCGACACAGTATGTTGAACACCTGGAGCAGGTCCACCGTAAGTTTCGTAAGTTTACAGTGCCCAAGATAAAGCTAGTGCATGCAAACATAAATTGTGTGAGAGAGACGTTCATGCACACTACAAGGATCCAGAATGAGAATCTCGGTACAACGATATAAAGTCTCCATTTAATTTTTTTAGTCTTGTTTAGTTCAGTCACAGCAGTGAACGTTTATGTGCCCCAGTGCTTTCTTCATCCTACCCGTCCAAGTGCTAGGTTCATCGATCCTCAAGAAATGTCTATACACTTCCAGAAACCGAAGGGGTCACCCATTGAATGGGACGACCTGACCAATAGAACTAAACTAAGAGACTATGTAGAAATGTATATGAAGCTTCGTGAAGATCAGCCTATTAATTTTATTGTATAGCCAGTGGCCATTCCAGTGACATAAAGTATCGTTGGCAGTGTGGAGGCAAAAACATCGGCGCCAACTCACCTGTCTTGTGGGTTTCAAGAAAGAGAAGGAGGAAGGAAGAGGAAAATGATAGAAGCAAGGAAAATGAAGAGTGGGGGAAAATATTACCTCAGTACGCTCGCTTAGATAATTGTTATTTCAGTACTTTTGCAAAAAAATAAAAACTAAATATTTACTCCAGATGAAAAGAGGAGTTGGACCAACGAGAGAAGTTCTTATATCCACATGCTACAGAACATAACGGGGCACGAGGGGAGCCATTGGTCGGGATGGGGAAAGAGGTTTCAGAGGAGAGAAGGGTGATCCAGCCAACACAGACGAGATTGATGATCTCAAGAAGCAGATAGTAAGTTTCTAATTTTTCACCGATTGTTTCCTTTCTTGCAGGTTTTTTTTGCTTCTGGAGCCAGGAGCTACCGGTATAGAAGTAGCTATAGGATGGTGTTGTGCAGCGTGCGTAGCCAACATGTTAGAGTTTATTCCTGATGCATTTCAAACATGAATTATTGTTCACATGCCTGAAAGAAATCGGGCGCTATCATAAGAGGGTCGTTCTCCAGGTGATTGGCCACGGGCTCTTGTTGGGATTGGTCGCTAAAAGAACAGTTAGAGTGAATGAAAAGCAAGCGAACCAGGAAGCAAGACATCTTGGCGAAGATATGATGGTCAGTGTTCGTAAGCATAAATGATGTCAATGTTTGTGCCCCAGTGCTTCTTCATCCTACCCGCCCAAGTATTAGCGTAAGTAGTTATAAACGTTAGTTTACTATTGTAAATTTAGATATCTAGTGCTTTTGCAAAAAATAAAACAAAAAAATAATGATCACTTAATTACGTAACATGAATTTACTCCAGTATGGGAATAGGAGTTGGACCTATGATTCTGTCCACATATTAGCGTAAAGTAGTTGTAAACGTCAGTTTACTATTGAAAAATAATGTTCTTCAGAAATCCAGTGCTTTTGCAAAAAATCAAAAAAAAATCACTTAATCACTTAATACTCAGTACGGGAAAGAGTTGGACCAATGAGAAGTCCTCGAGTAGTCAATGCCTGTCACTATCAATCAGAAGTAGCTGCTAGTATAGTTTAAGTTGAGGACTGTTTCTTGCACAATAAGTGCTTTTGCAAAAAAAATAAAATAATCAAATTAGGATGAATATTTACTCCAGTACGGGAAGGAGTTGGACCAATGAGAAGTTCTTATGTCCACACAGTATCTGCAGCTAGGAGCTGCCGCCACAGTAAGTCGCTATATAGTACAGCTATAGAGTGGTGTTGCAGCGTGCGTAGTAGCTAAGTAGTTAGATCTTCAATGTCCCTGTCACTATCAACCAGAAGTAGTAATAATTATAGTATGGCTTGTTTTTTGTAATAAGTAAAAAAATTAATTAATATTAATATTTACGATTGGTCGCTGAAAAGCAAGCTAACCAAGAAGCAAGACATATTGGCGAAGATGATGGCCAGTGTTCGTAAGCATAAATGATGTCATTTATGTGCCCAGTGCCTCTTCATCCTTGCTCTGTGGTACGATCGATGATGAAGTGGCCCTAACACTGACTGCAACTCTCTGTTGCTCTGTGGTACACTCGTCCAAGTATTAGTGTAATATCAAGCGAGCAACCGAAGACAAAAGTAGTTAAAGACATTTTTAGTTATTTTTTTTATAACGTATGTGTGTTTTTGTAGACGGATATGTAATATCATTGCTGTTCATTTGTTGTCATTTTATTACTGATCCAAATGTTGTTTCTTATGCTGATGATCTATTGCCATTTGAGAATGAAGTCACTGAGACATGAAAGCATATTTAGTTATAAATGTCAGTTTACTAATATAATAAAAAATTAATTAATATTAATATTTACGATTGGTCGCTGAAAAGCAAGCTAACCAAGATAATAACGACATAAAGCCAACATTTGCCAAAAAACTCTTTAATTAATGTACACACTCCTATTGATGTATTTTTTACATTCTATTTTTATCTGTTATAGGAAGTATCTGAAGGTGATATCTTCTAATAAACTAAGGCTGCATCAACACTTACAATGTGCTGAGCATATTTAAGAGTTTAGATACCACCAACATTATTTGGAATTAAGTGACTGTATTACTGAAATTTGCTTTTTCAAAAAATAAAACAAATCACTCAATTAATTTACTCCAGTATGGGAATAGGAGTTGGACCTATGAGAAGTTTTTATGTCCACATATTAGCGTAAGTAGTTAAAAATAATGTTCTTCAGAAATCCAGTGCTTAAAAAAAAAAAATCACTTAATCACTTAATACTCCAGTACAGGGAAGAGTTGGACCAATGAGAAGTCCTCGAGTAGCAACGCCCCTGTCACTATCAATCAGAAGTAGCTGCTAGTATAGTTTAAGTTGAGGACTTGTTTCTTGCAATAATAAGAGCTTTTGCAAAAAAATAAAATAACCAAATTAGAATAATTTATTCCAGTACGGGAAGGAGTTGGACCAATGAGAAGTTCTATGTCCACACAGTATCTGCAGACAGGAGCTGCCGCCACAGTAAGTCGCTATAATTATAGTACAGCTAGAGTGGTGTTGCAGCGTGCGTAGTAGCTAAGTAGTTATAAACGTCAGTTACAATAATTGTTCTTTCAGAAATCTTAGTGCTTTTGCAAAAAATAAAATATCCAAAACAAATTTAATATTTACTCATAATTATGTTCTCAAATGAAGCTTTACTGCCTGCCATGCTACATTTAAAAAACAGCAGGACAAATTTCAGAACAAAATTATGTCGAAAGTATAAATTATATAAAGATGACTCGAGCGACTAGACGCATGAAACAAAAAAATGATTAATCCTTAACTGCGAAATTCAGAAAACTGGTTGTCTTTCCAAATACAAACACCATCACCACAGACGTGCCGTTGTACCATACACCTCCACTGCATGACCATGGCCCCCTCCGTCCATGTCCTCGTTACCATGCACACACATTATACTAATATGCACGTTCAAGGTTGCTAATGTGTTTTATTTCTGCAGGCCCCCTTCCCACCAATCCACCAATCCGTAAAGTTCCTGGCATGGCAGCTGCGGGGCTTGGGTTTCTGCCGTTGGAACCGTAACAGGGTATTCCCCATAATCCGTCCCCTCCCATTCCTCTAGATGTAGCAGGTCCAGCAGGGGCGCAGGGTATACCAGGGGCACAGGGCCTACAAGGCCCACCAGGGGCAAGGGGCCAACAAGTTCCTCGCCTGGCAACTGCGAGACTTGGGTTTCTGTCGCTGGAATAGAAATCGGGTATTCCCCATTATTCCTCCCATTCGGTCTCAACAGGTACGTGCACACGTGTATACAACCTAGAATGTTTCTCTAATGGTATTAGTAACCTGCATCGATTATACTCCTCATAATTATTATAGGCAGACCTCTTACTAACAGCATTAGATCTACTGAGCGAGGCAGAGTAGGCAGACCTCTTACTAACAGCATTAGATCTACTGAGCGAGGCAGAGTGTCTACGGAAGGTTATAGCTGTGGTTGTGCCCACTGAACTGTGACCAACAAACCCTCTAGAAAATATGTTCTTGAGAGTATTGTAAGAAAATTCCGCAATGAGTGTCACATTCTGAGTGGTTTGGTTTACTCAACATTGTCGGCTTTGTTGGAGTCTATTAAGACAAATATAATCGCGTATCAATAGACGTCCACATTCTGATACAACCGCAAGCTGAGGGAACACATCCAAGCCTGCCATATCATGATCAGGGACCCGGGTGATGTCAGATCAGCGGTAAGATCACAAATAATTATTGTACATGGTTTGGATTACTCAACTCAACATTGTCAGCTTTGTTTGAGTCTAATAAGACAAATCTAATCGCGTATCAATAGACGTCCACATTCTGAGTGGTTTGGTTTACTCAACATAGTCGGCTTTGTTGGAGTCTATTAAGACACATCTAATCGCGTATCAATAAACGTCCACATTCTGAGTGGTTTGGTTTACTCAACATAGTCGGCTTTGTTGGAGTCTATTTATTAAGACACATCTAATCGCGTATCAATAATGTACATTGTAGCAGCAGATAAAATAGCTAGTTATGTTTTATACATATAATTTTACTGTACATGGTAATGGCATGAAGAGTGAAAAGGTAATCTGAGTACGCTCCCTTGTATCAATACGCTCAACAATAATTATAGAAATTGAGGCATATCCTGCGGGAATGAAAAGAAGAAGTTCCCGAGTTTTAAAGTACAAATTTCGTGGGTTCCCTGATTTCATTTTGAGGTCAGACCACAGGAGACGTATGTAAAGCTTTTTAGATAGAATTGAACAGGAGCTCTCTCATAATTATTGTAAACATGAAGATGCACATACAGCTCACCTACAATTATATGCACAAGAGTATAGAGCATAGACTCGCTGGTCAGTCCCACACAGATTATAAAGAAGGAAGGGGAGTGGTGGAACGAGCAACAATTGGATTTTTATGATTTAAAACCTCACACGTATGTCTGTTCTATGTCTTTTACAAGCTCACTGTTAGGGCATTTCCTGTTACTCTGTAATGCTTGACTATAATAATATACAGTACAAGTCAGTATACCGTGTGCATGCATGCGCTATATATTGAATTGTTGTTATCTCCAGATGGTTCCTAAAAAACATCAGAAGGAGGCTGAACTAATACTTAATAATTCAAAACATCAAATGCAGCAACTGCATAATTCAAGTTTAGGAATTTATTCTATATCTGTGAAGTAAGGACGTACCACTTTGCACTATAATATGAGTTATACATATTCGTCTTTGTTGCATGTAACGAGTGTTGCAAGCTGCGATGTGCTAATGCCTCTCGCACAAATCTAATCGCGTATCAATAGACGTACATTGTAGCAGCAGATAAAACAGCTAGTTATTTTTTTTTGCATATAATTATACTGTACATGGTAATGGCATGAAGAGTGAAAAGGTAATCTGAGTACGCTCCCTTGTATCAATAGGCTCAACAATAATTATAGTAAAGCTTTTAGATATAATTGAACAGGAGCTCTCTCTCATAATTATTGTAAACATAAAGATGCACATACAGCTCACCTACAATTATATGCACAAGAGTATAGAGCATAGACTCGCTGGTCAGTCCATCCTCGGCCTCAGGGGCATTGGGGCTGTACTGGTCAACTGCTCTCATTACTGAATTCGAAATGACCAATCACTGTGCAGAAGTAACGTCATGTGACATACAAAAACCACGGACATAACCCACACATCACTTGATAGTTACGTAACTTTTGTCAACCGCACCAATCACAATAATGATGTCACACAACTAATTAAACAACTGGATAATTGGCACAGGAAAGTCACAACAGTCAAAGGATACATGTTAAATGCTGTTAACAATTGGACTACTTTTAGACAGTAATTTAATCTGCTTACTCGAGGAGAACCCACAGATTAGACAGTAATTTAATCTGCTTACTCTAGGAGAACCCACAGATTAGACAGTAATTTAATCTGCTTACTCGAGGAGAACCCACAGATTAGACAGTAATTTAATCTGCTTACTCTAGGAGAACCCACAGATTAGACAGTAATTTAATCTGCTTACTCTAGGAGAACCCACAGACCACCATAAGACCTACCTACTTATCACAGCTGCATGAGCCAACCTTTAATTTAAATGGCTGGATCTCTTCAGGTCTCAGAGATCAGAGATCTTGTCCATGCATTTGCAGAGTTAAGGACTGCATGGAACGAAAAAGGATTGTCAGTTTCTAAAACTGCTACTTTCGTATGTACATCTTATTACTTTATGCATTAATTATAATGCAGAGTGTATTAAACATAGCTCTATAAGAAGATATGATATCATTGTGCTTACTCACTTGAGTGCTTCCGCAACGGCAACCTTAATGGCAACAGCAACGACAAGGCAATGTGAACGCTGTAACAGTGTGCAGTCGATCATAGCTCCATGCAGCAGTCTCTGCTGTTATTTTGGTTGAACATTTTTCTGCAATAAATACAACTTTGCATAGTTGGAGAAAGGAGGAATGTAGAATGCAGAGTGTAATGTAGGTCTACTAAACGGCATAAATGACCAACCATACATACAATATTATAGCACAAAAGTTGCTACATATGAAAAATAAGTACACAACAAATCAACTTACCAGTTGCTTGGTTTGTGTTGGCTTAGTGATGAGAGGACTCCATTGGATTTGCCTGACCAGTCCGTGTGCTTCTTTCTCACCGTGATAGGTCGATTCCAGATCTACGCATGCGCATACAGAACGCAATGTTCTGTGCACAGGCGAGCCCCACCTCCTTGATTGTCTGTTTCGACATAGTTTCGATAAGCTACCGCGGTTTGCTTCTACGATCTACATGATGGATATCGAGATGGATACAGATGTCAGCGAAGGCTGGAGTGTTGTCTCTCACAGAGACAAGCAGAAGGGCTGCAACAATGTGAGCACTGAGGAGGAGATGGACTCTCATAAGAATGATAAGAGTGATCAGTGTCTGATTGGATCGTTTGTGTACCAAACTCAACCATCCTCAAGTGTAGTCTCGCGGACCAGACCGCTGGCTTGCGAGACTACTTCAAGTGACAGGGACCTTATCGGAACCCCCTTCTTTATCAGTCAGCACAGTGAGGATACAATCATGTGTTTAATACGATCACATCAACGTTAGCTTGTACATGTGTTTTTTAGGTGACGCTGAAGTTGGTGTTGCTAGTGGTCATGCTCAGAAGGAAGGGAGAGGGGTCCTCAGGTTGACACCTCAACTAAAGATGGAGACTCAGAAGGAAGGGAGAGGAGTTCTCAGGTTGACACCTCAACAAAAGATAGAAATGGAAAACCGTAAACGTTACATTCATACCTGAGCCACGGTAGACGTATGTATTTCTCATCCCTCACAGACAGAGTGCCTGATTTCTCACTGGACTCCCCTAGCGACTGGCCAGGTTTCCCGGAAACCATCACACGAACTGTTAGTGACCAACGAAGTGATGGAAAGTCTTGGAGTAAAGTGTTGAAGGCACCTGCCCCCGCGAAGGTTGGTAGAGTATGTTCATAGCTCAAGTTTACTGATTTTTGTTGCCATCAGAAACCCACCGTTGTTGAGACGGTTCAGAGTGGCGACAGTGGGAGTGAGGAGGAGGCTCCAACAAAGAAGAAGAAGAAGAAAAAGAAGGCACAGGAGGGACTCATCACTGACAAACGGCCATTGATGCTGGAGTTGGGAGCACTGTTTGATGGACTACAGGTACAGCCTGTTTTGAGTAACATTATAAATAATCCATTTTTGTATCCCTTTAAAAGGCCTATATTATATAGATACAGTGATTGCTTTCGCATTTAAATGTTCCGTTTATTACCAAGGCTTGTTTTTTTATCAGTTCTACTTGTCTCTGCAGGTGAAGTCATCTGGCCGTAAAAAGGTGGTGTTCTCAACAGGGAGTGGGCTAGCAGTCAGCAAACCGACGCCCACTTTACACTCTCAACCTGCACCAGCTGACGACGCTAAGGTGTGTATATTATTGGTTCACACTGTCTGCATTGCCTGCCCGTACGTAGGTGGTTCCTCGAGGGGGCAATATGTTGGACTCTACTGCCCCCCAGTTAAGACGGGGCAAGGAGAGGGAACAACCAAAGAAACGAAAGCCTACCCCCCTTAGGAAAATTATCAACAAAGAAAAGGAGAAACGAAAAACAAACCCTACGATAGAGGCAACAAATGAGGAGAGCAAAGATGACAGTGTGGACACAGCAAAGGACGAAAGTGAGGTCCATGATACGGAGGCAACAAAGAAGGACACAGAAGAAGTGGACACAGAGGAAGTGGTACCACCCCCACGGAAACCAGGACATAACAGACGATTTAGAGAGTAAGTCAGGGTTTATTTCAAACCCCACATTTTGTGGAGGCACTATAGTTTAATCGCTCAAAGATGAGCTTTGATGACGCCATTTGAAAGGTCTGAGTCTCTTTCTAAGCTTTCATAAAATTGTTGAAATTGGATCCACATTATGGCAGTCCCCGAACCATTGATTAAACTAAAGATAGTACTATTCCGGGGAGTGGGGGGTTGTAGTTGAACGTCTTTCAACAGCTATAACTTTAGTACAATTGATCCAATGTCAAAAATGTTATGATTTTCTGAAAGCTTAGAAAGAGACCTTTCAAATGATGTGCTTCAATCCAAAATTTAGATGGGGCCATAATTTGTCACTTTTCGGCCTTGGACCATGGATAATAATCCATGGTGTGGCCAAATTGGCAAATAGTTTTATCGCTCAAATATGAACTTTGATGACACTATTTGAAAGGTCTCTTTCTAAGCTTTCAGAAAATTAGAAAATCGTTGAAATTGGATCCACGGAATTCAAGTTATGGCAGTTGAAAGAGTCCCCAAACCATCAAAGATATACAATGTAGCTAGTATTATTCTTATTGAACTGGAAGGAGGTAGTTTAATATCTTTCAACAGCCATAACTTTAGTACTGTTGATCCAATGTCAAACATTTTCCAATATAATTTCTCCCCTGAAATTAACCCTGACACCACCACACCGCCCCCTCATCATTACACACAGCTACTGCACACATGTGCTGACGGAGGAGATCAATGAGTGTGCTGCCATGCTGCTCTCTGAGTTGCTACGGTTTCAAGATCGGCAGTTCCTCAAGGACCCCATTAAGGCCAAGATGAAGAAAAGGTGTGTAAGCACTTTAAGCCTGTTATAATGCTGTATGACGGGGAAATGTTCGTGCAGTTAACGCGAAAATTAAAAATGGGATAAACTCCCACACACCGGTAAAACTCTTGGTGGGTGTGGTTTTGAGACATTGAACCGCGGAAATGTTCCGCTATACGGTAGTAGTTGATTCAATCATGGCATTGTGTTAATTCCACAGGTATGTGTGTGGGATGCGTGAAGTGTTGAAACACGTCAAGTCTCGGAGGGTCAAGTGTTTGATAGTGGCTCCTAATATGGAGAGGATTCATTCAGAAGGTGTGGTCAGAAGGTGTGGTCTATCGGGACATGTCGAGTGTACTGTTCCCCCCCCCCCCCCACAGGTGGTATTGACGATGTGATTGCTCAGATCTTGAGTCTAGCGGAGGAGCAGTCTCTACCTACTATATTTGCATTGTCACGACGACGACTGGCTGTCACTCTCAAGAAAAGCCATAAAGTTGGATGCGTGGGCGTGTTCAGATACGAGGGGGCTGAGGTGAGCACACTTTAAAGGTATATAGCCACACCCACTATACACGTACCCCCCCCGCCCACACACCACACAGAGTCACTACAAACGGTTATTGGAACTCGTCGAAAATGCTCGAGAACAATACAAGATCAAAGAGGCTGATCTCCTAACAGCGAGCCACCCTCCCCTCCCTGAAGCCAGTCCTGGCAGAGAGCTTGACTCGACTACTGATGCCCTCAAGGGAAGTCCGTGGGGTGTATTCTACAACAACACAGCCCAACAAACTGTCCCTATATCTTCAAACACTGTTCCAGTCACTAGCTCATTACCTGACTTTCCTACTGCATACCCTCACCACTCTGATCATGTGACTAGTAGTGAAGGTCATGAGACTACCCCTTTCAATGTCCTCGCTAAAGAATTTGTACCATTATTTAATGTTCATGCTCCTGAATTCTGTCCTGAAATGTGATTATTATTTTTGTAATTTGTCTACTTAATTAATTTGCTCATTATGAATTTCATATGCAGAAGTAAGGTAAAGGCAACTGCTTGCAGTTGGTGGTTTAGTACGATCCACTCCAGTTAAATTAGGGTTAGTATAGGGTAAGCACATTTCCATGTACATGTACCGTACTGTATATAGCTAGGTTGCCACTATAGACTCAATCCTTCATAATCCTATGCACTGTTTCTAATTATGCCCACATGCACCTCAGGCCAAGGGTTAGCACTTCACTTCAGTACATGCTCTATTTCATTATTTCGTAGATGCCTCAATGTTTTCAATAAATATCACTTCTTTAAAAAAATTCGTGTCATATTACAAATCCACTGAAGACAAGAAACTACAATAAATCCAGTATATGGGTTAAAATATTGTTCTGTATATCACAAAGAAAAAATTATGAGCTACACATGCAAAAACAGAGTATAGAGTTTACTAGCTAACCAGTTAGTCAACCAACTGTTACTATGGCTACCGAGCATGCTCAGTAGAAGCAGGTCTCCTTGAAGTGGTAGTCCTGGTAGTTGTATCGGATAGCCTCGGTGAATGGCACCAACTGCTCCATACTGTTCTCAGTCTTGAACGTCACTTCTCGCATCATCGTGAACTGTGTGCGTGTGTGTGTGTGTGTGAAGTGTGTGTGAAGTGGGGGGTGTGGAGACGAGGGGAGGACTAGTATGCCGGGTAAAGGTGTTCAAGCAATAACATGTACACATATAGGGGATGAAAGGTGTGCATGTCAAGAAGAGTGTGCGCTCATAAACTCACTGAATTGCATTTGGACATGACAACATCAAGGTTTCCCTTCTTTGAGAAAGATACATCAACACTGTTATCACTATCGAAAGGAGTGAGGCTGTAGGAGCAATAAAACATTGGGTGAACCATAAAATATCAGCTGAATAAACACACATAAGAATGCGCCCCATCCGCCCACTCTCCACACACACATACACACACCTGAGGGGTCCCTTGAGGCTGCAGGGCAGCTGGATAGTCTGAGAGGCCCGGGTGTGGAGCAGATGAAGGTGGTTGATTTGAGAGAAAGTGGTAGAGTTCTGCACACAGGTAGTGGCTTGCTCTCCCTCAAAGTGACAGTATGCCTTCACAGAGTCCAAAGATGAGCCCACGTTGGGGTCCACGGTGAATGTACCGCTGGAAACATCGGGTTTCTCCAGTTGAACGTCCCTGCAGCTACGAGCTGGTTTGAGAGAAGAGAGCTCCTGAAGCTCCTTGGCCATTGAAGTAAGCTCCACGTAGAGGAATTGCTGCAGGATGCATGGAATGTAATGTACTGTACGTACTACGTATTTGTATGCAGCCAAAATTTTAAGTACACATGATCGACGTACTAGCAGTATCAACACACAAACAATCAGCCCACCTTTTCGATCTTCTGAAGGTTGTAGGTGTCATCCCTGCCTCTGTAGAAGATTGGACCCTTAGTACCATCTCCAGGAGGTCCGGGAGGTCCGGGTGGTCCAAGGTATCCCTTGGGGCCATCACCTCCATCAGGACCAGGTGGTCCAGCAGATCCTTTCTCTCCCTCTGGTCCAAGAGCTGCCTTGGGGCCAACTGATCCTGTATCTCCTTTGGGACCCTGTGATAGCACAAAGATGATGAGTCATATACACGAATAAACACTTATGTGCATGTACTAAGCTTTAGGTGAATAGCTACAAGTACAGAAAGTGAATGATAGCTTTTCTATTCAATTTGTTGGGCCACTTGCCTCTGGTCCTTGTGGTCCCTGTGTTCCTTGGTTACCCTTGGGTCCAACATCTCCAACCATTCCAGGGATTCCATCGAATCCAGCGTCTCCTTTGTGTCCTTGGTCGCCCTTCTTGCCTTGGTCTCCCTTGTCTCCACGTGGTCCCTTGGGACCTGGATCACCCTGCAAACAGTTCACTCGTAATTACACAATCTTCGGGTATGTCTGTACATGTATTTAAACACAAAGCAATCTAAATATAGCTGGCTATACTGTAAAATAGGGTACAATGCAGGAAGTTACTGTAACGTGAGCTTACTGCTTGTCCAGGTGTTCCAGTTCGTCCAGCGGGTCCAGGGTCTCCATTGGCACCAGTGGGGCCGTCTCTGCCAGTTTCTCCAGGGCCACCAGTGGTACCAGGCTCACCCTACAAGGACAAGGACACGATGATTGCTATCCATGAAGATGAGCGAAAAGCATTTTTTACAATGGAGCGTACACACAGGAATGCAAAATTGCACTCAACTAACAGTTTGCTCAAAAATGGAAACTCACTCTCTTTCCATCTGGGCCAGGTTTACCGGGGAACCCACGGGGTCCAGCACGGCCTTTGTCTCCAGCATCACCAGGGGGTCCGTTTCGTCCAGATGCTCCAGGATCACCATCAAGTCCCTGTGCTCCTTTGTCTCCTGCGGGTCCTTCGAAGCCCTTGGGGCCCTGTGTGTGGGGGGGAGGGGGTTGACTTTTATCAAATTGCGATTATCATTTGTGTAGAGACGCTTTACCAAGCAATATTAGATACTACTTACAGATCTTCCTTTGGCTCCCTTGAGTCCCTGAGGCCCAGATGGTCCCTTCTGTCCCTGTGGTCCAGCATCACCCATATCTCCCTTCTCTCCAGCTGAGCCAGGGATGCCCTGAAAGATGTTTTAAAAATGCCACAATCAATCAAATGCTAAATGGTAAATATAACTATACAATATACAGTCCATTCAAATGTAATGTTCTACACGTATTACATGCAGCTGTGCTTACACTCTTTCCTTGTGCTCCCTTGGGTCCCTGAGGCCCGGATTGTCCAGTCAGTCCAGCCTCTCCTTGGGAACCAGGTCTTCCCTTCTCACCATCAGCTCCAGCCTTGCCCTGTTGGCATGGTGAGACAACAACACTGTAAACTCACCATGTAATAGACATTGAGATGGACGTTTGTAAATACACACACACACACACACACACACACTTGCTAGGCTTTGACAGGTCGGCACAAACTTACAGATACACCAGGTTCTCCTGATTTTCCGGGGAATCCCCTAGGTCCAGCAGGTCCACGGGGTCCGTAGGGTCCATCTTGTCCGGGTGGACCACGTGATCCTTTAGTTCCCTATAGACAGACAATAGTCTTAAAAGCACAGTTACGTATTAATTTTAAACTGTAAATACAGAATACGTATGAATATTTGCATGTATGCCAAAGAAAACTATGCGTTGCATGAGGTACTTACTGGGAAGCCGTCGGGTCCGACTGGTCCCTTTCCACCGCTGGGTCCTTCAGGGCCAGCTCGTCCAGGCAGTCCAGCGTTGCCAGTGGCACCAGCTGGTCCCTTGTTGCCTTGGGGGCTGGGCTGTCCAGGTTTGCCTGGTTTGCCAGCATTGCCCTGAGATCCAGGAACACCATCGGGTCCCTCCTCTCCTTGAGGTCCGACTGGTCCGACTGGTCCAGATCCTCCGGCTGGTCCTGCGGGGCCGCTTGCTCCTTGTGGGCCATCAGAACCCTATACAGATGGTTCAGAAGCAAGTAAATACGGAAACGTGGAAAAACATAGAATGAATGAAAGAGAGACAACCAGCAAAGTGTGTTCACCTTGTCTCCCTTATCTCCAGCTACTCCAGGCTTTCCAGCTCCTCCATGTGAGCCTTGCTCTCCGGGGAATCCCCTATCTCCAGCTAGTCCAGGGGGTCCAACGCCTCCAGGTCGTCCTGGGATACCATCAGGTCCAGCTTCTCCATCCTCTCCTCTGGGACCAGCGTTTCCAGGTCCACCACGAGGACCCTTAGCACCACGATCTCCTGCTCTACCCTGTGTGTGGAGGGCGGAGAGAGAGTGCAATATAAACTTGACATATTCTCTAGTTGGCTGGGGTTGTGTATTCGGTAGTTTTGATACCAATGCTCATCTTGCTAGTTACAGACATGCACATTAATCAACTGTTACAGCTAGTACCATGCATTCTACTGTGCTGCATGACTCACTCTAGATCCAGCTGGTCCAGAAGCTCCGATTCCTCCTCTGGGTCCAGGTGTACCTGCTCCTCCCTGGGGGCCTGGGTTACCATCAGGACCATCAGGACCATCACGACCCTAAGCATGAGAAACAAGATCAATGAATGTTAAGTGTACAGTTGGATAATACTTCAACTGTCTAATACACTCCATACACTGTCTGCTGGATACTTGCCAAAACAATGTTGACTTACAGTTTGTCCTGGGCCTCCAACAGCTCCAATATCACCAGATCCTCCGGGTCCACCCTTGGGCCCCTGATCTCCCTTGGCTCCAACGGGTCCAGCGCCTCCAGGTCCTCCACGAGGGCCAACATCTCCAGCTGGGCCAGTGGGACCCTGTATGAATAAGTGGAGTCAGTGAGCTACGTACATTGTACATGTATGAACTGAATGCTAAGAGTGATTGTACCATGCAAATACGTGTTGTCAATGAAGCGATTGGACTAAAATAACTTTTCTAAAGCAAGAGTGTATATACGAAGATTCTTGAATTTAGGTATTATATATTATAGGTAGCATTTAATGCTGTCTCAATCTCTAAGTATACATGCAATTAAGAGTGTGCTCAGGGGGAAAGAGTGTAACTTACAGCAGGTCCAGACTGTCCTGGGTGTCCGGGCTTTCCAAATCCTCCGGGAATGCCAGTGTTACCCTTAGCTCCGGGTGATCCAGCCTCTCCTGGCTGACCAGGGGGGCCGATGGGACCAGCCTCCCCTGGGACGCCATGTTCTCCACGAGAGCCCTTATGTCCCTGTAAAGAGAATAAGAGAATGGCATCGTCACCACAGCTGTATATGTAGCTCAAATAAGATGTTTCAATGTACATATTTCAGGATCAACTATTTGTTAGGTAGAATGTAATCTTGTACTTACTGAGATACCAAGGTCGCCATGAGCTCCAGCTGGTCCAGCTGGTCCGTCCAATCCCTGTAAGTAGGGTGTATATATGATTGTATATGTAAGCACACATAATAATGCACGTCCACAGTCTTAGAGTGACATGCATGTACCTATCTATACACATGCATATGTACCTATCTATACACATGCATGTACCTATCTATACACATGCATGTACCTATCTATACACATGCATGTACCTATCTATACACATGCATGTACCTATCTATACACATGCATGTACCTATCTATACACATGCATGTACCTATCTATACACATGCATGTACCTATCTATACACATGCACAGAATGTTGAGTATTGTCATGAGTTCCACACAATTCATTGAGATGACGTACCCTAGGTCCAGGAGGTCCGTGTGTGCCGGGTGCCCCTGCACTTCCAGGGCTACCAGAGTTACCAGCTGCTCCTTGATCTCCAGTCTTTCCACGAGATCCAGGACGGCCTGATGACCCAGGGCCACCATCATATCCATTAAGACCCTGCAGGAGGAGGCACCATTGATAACGCAACACAAGTTGTTATAGCAACGGTATAATACAGCAGATACTTAACCATTTAATTAGAATGCAAACCAGTTTTTAAACGAAATGTTTTGCTCTCCACTGTGTTTACTGTAGGTCTCGTAAACATTAACTCACATCTAGTCCAGCCACTCCAGGTGCTCCGTCACCACCCTTCTCTCCCTTGGCACCTTTGGCTCCGTTCTTTCCGTCACTACCGTCGAGTCCATTATGTCCAGATGGACCTTTTGGGCCCTTGGGTCCAACAGAGCCCTGTGGCCCAGGTCTGCCGTATTGTCCCTGATCTCCAGGGGGACCAGTGGCTCCTTTGTGTCCTTGTTCTCCAGTAGATCCCTGGATACATTCAATAGCTAGTTACTAAAGCTCTATGTAATGATAAATTAGGATGAAAGCCTTATAAATTCCACAAATTCAAACCACTCATAATTATCAATAAATTCAGGACTTACAGCCTTTCCTTGAGCACCATTCACTCCTTTGTCTCCATCCATACCGGGCTCTCCCTTGGCACCAGACTGACCTCTAGGTCCAGTGGCACCAGCTTCTCCAGTCTGTCCTTGGATACCAGGGGGACCAGGTCGGCCTTGGTTACCCATGAGCCCCTTCTGACCACCAAGCCCAGCTGAGCCTGGAGTTCCATTCTGACCTGGATTACCACCTGCTCCGGGATGACCAGGCACTCCATCAGCGCCCTTATCACCATCTGCGCCTTGTCCTCCTCTTGGGCCAGTGGCACCACGGGGTCCCTGCAGACAAATTCAAAACAGCATAATTTCAGTCCACTATGCATTGCACACAGAGAGGAATCTCTCATGCAAAACTTCAAATCAGCCGGAAAAATACAGTACATGTATATGCATAATTGTACAACAGGGAAGAAGCATACATACAAGTATACACACAGTTCAGATTATCTCACCGCAGCCCCTTTTCGTCCTTGAGATCCACCGGGGCCAGTTTCTCCAGATTCACCACCAGGTCCAGCATAGCCAGCTGGGCCAGCGGGTCCATCAGGGCCCTGTACACAACAGTGCAAATAAAGTACCATTGCAGCAAAGTACACATGCACATAATGGATAATGCTGCATAGTAAAAATTATGCTGACTCTGAGATAGTCACACAGAGTACATGTCTCTCACATCGTTGCCATCTGGTCCAGAGTCTCCCTTCATTCCCACAGATCCTTGTCCTCCCTGCAGCAAGTGCACACAAAGTCATTCATTGTAAGTAATGCAGCTAGCCAATTAGAGTCATTGTGCAAGTAGATACACAATTAAGCTTCAATTTTTCAAATACAATTTACCCTGTTTCCGTCAGGTCCTGGGTGTCCAGTCTCGCCGCTAGGTCCAGGAACGCCCTTTGAACCCTGCTCTCCACGGTCACCGGCAGCTCCAGCATCACCCTAGTACAGGTAGAGGGCATGAGATCATTAAAAATCATACCATTTAAAACCAATTAGGTAAGTTTTAGACTTCCATAATGCTCACTGGCTAAAATATAGATATTTATAGCTACTCACATCATCTCCCTTGAGTCCAGGGAATCCGGGGATACCGGGCAGTCCTGGGGGTCCACTGGGTCCATGCTCTCCTGGCTGTCCAGTGGGTCCAGTTGGCCCAGGGCTTCCCTGTATGCATAGCGAGGAGACAAGCATGTTACAGCACCACTTAATAGCCATATAAGCCACTTACGGTCTTTCCAGCATTTCCAACAACTCCAGGCTCTCCTTGTGTGCCTTCCATACCCTGTGAAAATTGGCAGTGTTAAACCAAGCTCTCAAGAAAAAGTGAACGCCATTAACCAAAATACGTAACATGTACATACAATAATTAATTTTACCCTGTGTCCTCTGATTCCCTTAGCTCCTGGGTGTCCAGGATAGCCAGGTGCTCCCTGCACAGTATTAATATAATAACAACGAAGCTAACTATACTAACAACTATAGTGCTATAGTGAATACAATCTATACTAGTTGTTGAAGTGGTGCTGCTGGCTCACATAAGGTCCTGGAGGTCCAGGTGGTCCTCTGGCACCACGGTCACCAACAATTGGAATCACAATGGGTCCTTTATCTCCACCACCCTGCAGTGTACAAAGGCGAGATGCATCAAAATGGTACTACTTTAAAGCAACACAGCATAACCACACACAGCAGATTTAAACACAATTTCCTTACAATGGGTACATAGGCAGGTGCTCCTGGCTGTCCGGGGGGTCCAGGGGGACCAGGTGGGCCACTTTCTCCTCCGGAACCATCTTGACCATCATTTCCAGATTTACCATCACTACCATCATCTCCCTGTTAAGGAGAACACATCGTCAGATGAAATTTAGAGCTCGTGAATTGTATGACAACTAAAGCACGTAGAATGAAGAGAATATAACTATTGTGGTTGCTTACGCTTGAGCCTGGTGGGCCTTGAGATCCTGGTGGTCCAGGTTGGGCTGCTACATCACTTCCGGGGGGGCCAGCGGGGCCTGGCATCTGATGGGAGGGTACAAAAAATGAGACACAGATACATTACTGAAAGTAAATGATATGTACATCTACATATAAACATTCCGGCAAAAAACAAGTAGGATTTAATTTTGTGAGTACTTACCGCTGCAGATTGTCTTTTAGCTCGCACACTAGCTGCATCTGTAAGGAAAAAGAAGAAAGTGAACAAATTTAGTATACAGTTGATTCTGCAGTACAAACGTGCATTCATACAGCTGCAGTAGAGATACGTGTACATGCATAGTTGCAGTGGCAGCAGAACAAAAGATCATTGTGTCCCAACAAAGACTGAGCTGTGATGTATAAAGTGGACCACTCCCATTCACAGCAAAGACACAACAATTATGTCTACTGTAAAATAAACAATCTTATTGTAAGAAGGTGTGGTGCAGTCTCTTCCTGTTGAGTCAAATCACACTCTCTACTGACAAATGTACCATCAACAGTACTAACAATATCAAGCAAACTTTTCTGAGAGCTGCGGTTCATGCAGAATAAAACGCAATGAATAAACAGCCTTATACGTACTTGCCTAGTTTCATAATCAAGATCACTCTGACCCTAACCTAATCACACACGTACACACGTCATTGATAGCACATGCACTGGTCCTGCAGCAATAGGGCAACCATAAATACTGCCACAACGTACCAGCTACGCTGAGCAGGGCTAGTGCTGCAATTGAGAGGATGATTAGAGGTCTCAGAGTCATCATTTTGACCCTGCAAGGAAAGAGAAACAATAATTACATGATGCATGCACACGGCTATAACAGTACACCATGCAGAAGAGATAAAGGTAAATGATCCCTCAAGCTCTTATTAACCTAACTAAGCCTCAAGCTCAGCATTCAGTCAGCAAGAATGTTTTACTTCAAACTGAGTTAATGCCGTACTAAGGTATATAATGTGGAATATAATGTGTGTGCATGCACTGCAGTGTATAATTATGCATGCACTGTCAGACAGCACCAGCTAAATCATACATGCCGAATACCATACAACTTACTTTTGTTAGTACTAATGCTTAACAGTTCACTCTGCACCGCTAGCACTTGAGAGTGGCTACTCGGATCACAGAGGTAGATGTGAGGGTTGCAGGAATACGCTCTTCGAGTGGTCCTTAGCTACTTGCAGCTGTGGTTTCAGCAGCAGAATCTAGGGACATACAATCTCGTAAGCTAAGCTGCTAGACTGACAAACTGCTAACAAACTAGCTGGCTACCAACTGAGCTGCAGCTCTGAAAAGTGCTAAAGGATATTGTAATAGCCTTTTGACTGAGCTAATAAGCCCCAAACTCTGCCCAGTTGGCTCAGCAACTATAGCCCTAAGTACACCAATAAAGGAATGCACAATGGCATAGCTCATAGACAGAATAATAACGCAAGTCCAGACAATAATAGAACCATAGAAAAAGCGGAGGACAATATTGTGAGGACTTCCTAGCAACCAACTTTGCAGTAAAGACTAAATAAATGTCATACTGTTGCATAAACACATACTACTGTTTGGGGCCACACTGCCAAGTGGTAGACAAAATTAACAAGGACAATGGCACAATGCTTTATTGTAAGGGAGAGGAAGTAATGGTTTTACAAGGAATGTGAAAAATGTATGGAATCTGAAATTGGAATAAAATTTAACCAAACCTTATGGGCGTGGCTAACAAAGTTGCTATGGAAACAAGTTTGCATCCAACCATGAGAGCCTAGCCACCTCAATCTTGCTAATGTTGACTAGACTTCACTTGAAACTTTTTAAAACTTGAAACTTGAAAGTTAATAATGTCTGTCTCGTATGCATCTAGTCGTTTGAGTGTCCCGCTGGGTTTTGAGTACATCCTGGAGAGTCTTGCTCGAGAGGTCCTCAGGGAGCAACCTAAAGACATCATCGCTTTTGCTGCTGAATACTTCAAGGGAAAGGTGATAGTCAGAGATGGTAAGTGAGTCATTTAAATGTATAATATATCTAATAATTATTTATTATCACTGAGCATGTGACAGTAAATGTGCATTATTCAGAAATAATTATTTTAACCACTTTGTTCCTTCTGCACCAGAGGGAGGAATTTTAGACACTCCACTGCACAAGGCAACCACTGATGCAAGGCCTACTACTGAAGACAGTCCAGTAGAACTAGTGGAAGGACCACAGGAAGACACACATGCAAGAGATACGAACAATGCTAGTGCTGATGAGGGTTCACAACCTGGTGTTACTGAAGATGAACTAACAGCGGATACCAGTAGAGCAACTTCTCCTGAGAGTGAAGCCGTTCCATCCACATATGAAGAAGCAGCAAAAGATGAAAGTGAGGATAGTCCCCCGGAGAATGCTCCACCCAGTGAGACAGCTGATGAAGGGGCAGAAGACGGTGATGAAGAAGTGGGTGTGGCACAGGAAATGAAAGAGGGAACGACTGACGATGATGTCACTGAAAGTGAAGATGATAGCAAAGCAAAGGATGACCAACCAGCACCCGAAAGGTATCAGGAAATAAATGTAAGCATTCCTCTATTCATTTTTGCTACACAGTGAGCCAGAGGTTACCAGTGGTGAGGGGGAGCCTGTTGTAGAGGAGCCAGTACTTGAAAGGTACACCGGGTCACATTTATTTAGGTCTGCTATCTAATGTCCCGTGTTTGCTACACAGTGAGCCAGAGGTTACCAGTGGTGAAGGGGAGCCTGTTGTAGAGGAGCCAGTACTTGAAAGGTACACCGGGTCATATTTATTTAGGTCTGCTATCCAATGTCCCGTGTTTACCAAACAGTGAGCCAGAGGTTACCAGTGGTGAGGGGGAGTCTGTTGTGGAGGAGCCAGTACTTGAAAGGTACACCGGGTCACATTTATTTAGGTCTGCTATCCAATGTCCCGTGTTTACCACACAGTGAGCCAGAGGTTACCAGTGGTGAAGGGGAGCCTGTTGTAGAGGAGCCAGTACTTGAAAGGTACACCGGGTCACATTTATTTAGGTCTGCTATCTAATGTCCCGTGTTTGCTACACAGTGAGCCAGAGGTTACTAGTGGTGAAGGGGAGTCTGTTGTGGAGGAGCCAGTACTTGAAAGGTACACCGGGTCACATTTATTTAGGCCTGCTATCCAATGTCCCGTGTTTGCTACACAGTGAGCCAGAGGTTACCAGTGGTGAGGGGGAGCCTGTTGTGGAGGAGCCAGTACTTGAAAGGTAAATTAATTTATGCGTAAAATTAGGCCCTATATCTAATGTGTCACATGTTTGCTACAGCTCGCCAGAGGGTGGTGATGTAGAGCCTGTTGTAGATGAGCCTGTGACAGTTGAAGCAGATCCTGTGGAGAGCACCAGTGCACAAGAAAATCAAGAAGAGGTAGGTATAGTGTGGTGTGTGCAATTGTGTAGTGTCCATACGCATCGTTTTATAAAGGTAGAAT
This sequence comes from Halichondria panicea, assembly GCF_963675165.1. Taxonomy (NCBI): domain Eukaryota; kingdom Metazoa; phylum Porifera; class Demospongiae; order Suberitida; family Halichondriidae; genus Halichondria; species Halichondria panicea. Next base: position 6,063,540 of record NC_087385.1, on the reverse strand, counting down.
TTTAGTGTTTTGGAGTGTTTACTTTAAAGTGTGCTGATTCACTACTGTGCCACAATAATTAATGTAAACATTAGTATGTTATGTGCAGCGGGCCTGGGCCATAGACAGTGATCATTAGCACACCTAAAACAGGACTTAAATTATGTTGATTCAATTTCAACAATTTTGTGCTTTTCTGAAAGCTTAAAATACTGTGCTTCCATTCAGCCCTCTGAGCCTGAGCAAGGAGACACTGAAGGTGAGGTAGCTCCCTCCAGCACCAGTTTAGCAGAAGGCCCTGAAGAGACAGAGCCTGAGTCCACACCTGAGAGTAGAGTAGATAGTACACCCCCTGGGGACGAACCAAGCGACCAGCAGACTGCCAATAAGGACACACCTACTGATGATGAACAAACTCAATAGACTTAAACACTTGCTATAGTTAGAGATCATGTTAATTATTACCATTATCAATTACGTAATAATTATTATTGTTGTGATGGAGTTAAAATTGGAATGTTAAACTTGTTTGGAATGTGTGCAAGAATGTGTGCAGTGAACTTCCTTTGTTTTGAGTAGTGGTTTGGCATGTTATGACTTACAGATTTGATGTGTACTAACACAACCCTTATTATTAGCTTATGTGGGGAGCTTTGCAACAAAGATGGGTGGTGACCTATTGTTGTCTTGCCATTGACTTCGTCTCTATGCAGCCATTCTAGTTTGGTCTATATTTCGAATGTTTGATATGGGGCGTAGCCAAATCCACAACATACACCAACTATTGCAGTACTGTTGTGTCTTTAATGCACCCAAACTCTCCTATTGTCGTCTCAGCCTTTCAAGTTCCTCATTCTTCCTGTCCCAGGCTTCATTGTCCTAATGTCAGTACAATAGCTCAATGCATGGGCAGGCATTAATCCATCCTCCTGCATTCCACGGAGCTCAGTCAGTGTAGTGCAGCTATTATAGCTTGCTGTGCAGTTCAGTGTGTTCAATTTGCACTTGCCAAGAGGGATAGCTAGGACTGTAGCTGCCTTCTGTGCTCAAAGATCTGATAGAGTTCTACTGTTCTCTTTGTCTGCTGTTAGCCAGTAGGTAGTGAGAAGGTAGTAGCTAGAATCAACCAGCAAGTTACGTGCACACCTTACTGCACTGAAGAGGACTATATCTTCCAAGGTAAGAGCTGAGAATTTAGTGCATATTGCAAGCAGCTTATGCTATCTCCTGTGCTGTTGCAGATCATGATAATGTCGGTCAAGTTGTTGATCAGTGTGCTGGCTCTTGCCTGCATCTCCTCACAAGCGGGTGAGTGCCTGCATGGTTATGCGTGTCATACACATTAGGCCTATGACTATCCCATGTATTAGCATCCTCAACAGTCGTGTATTTTTGAGCAACTTAGTGCCGTCTTATTTACGAGATATGTACACTTTTATCAATATCTATGATGACACCTATTACGTATTCATCACATTGACTACAGCTGCTCAGGAGCAAGTCTTCTGTTTCGAGGAATTCACTGAGGCTGAGGGCAATGGCCAGTGTGGAGGGCAGTTTATGGGTATGACGACTCCGGAGGACTGTTGCGTAACACAAGGAGCAGGGGGCTATGTGTTAGGAGGAGGCAATGAAGATTGCAAATCTTGTATGACTGTTACCGGTAAGTTGTGACGTTGATGAGTGAACGGATACCAACCAAAATGTCTATTTTAAAAAGTTGCAAAACTCTGAAATGACCAACTCTTTGAATGCTTATTATTGTGTTCTCTACAGATCCTAATGGACCCGCTGGACCACCCGGCGACTCTGGCAATGTGGTTGGAGGAGTAAGTCTCAGTTCACCTCATAAAAAAAGGCCTAAAAGAGTGCTATTACTGCACGTATATCTAGTTTCAGTGCCAAATGACAATTTATTTTATTTACAAATACTTATTGTTACAACGTGTATCCTTCCTCCTGTGCAGCCACTTCCCGGTCCCGCTGGCCCACCTGGAAATCCTGGACCCAATGTGAGTCATCAGTCAGAATTCTTAGTAAAGAGGCATGCAGTACTGCATTGCTTGCATCCTTAATTAAAAGAACGATGAGTGAGTGCATCCTGTTTGAGTATGCTGTCCTCTGTGTCCACAGCAGCCCTCAGAATGGCTGGATGGGTGTGGGCTACACTTAGTCTAAACAAAGCCTAGGCTAGACTCAATATATCTCACTCTTTGTCCTTGTGACAATGGATGCTTGCTTCAATTCCTATGATCACTGTAAACATTGACCAGCTAGTGCACGCTAACCCTACCCTAAGCCTAACCCTACCCCATAGCTTTATGGCTTGTTCCTAGGGCCCACAGGTGAAATGTTACCACATCAGCAGAGTCCATGTTTTCAACAATCCATATTTTATTGTGTATCATAGGGAGATGATGGTACTGATGGTGACCAAGGTAGTGATGGAGATCAAGGTCCAATCGGAGGTGTGGGCCCAGCTGGTGCTCCAGGTGTGCCTGGACCCCCTGGTGTCATTGGATTCCCCAAAGGACCAAAAGTGAGCCGATCAAATGTTGTAGAGTAGTGCATCAGATGTGCATTCCACACAATGCCACAAATCTGTTTGATTTTACTGTTGAAAGGTTGCATAATTCATATCGATTGTGCCTTTAGGGAGGAATTGGTTACCCTGGTCACCCCGGAGTGCCTGGATCTAAGGGAACGAAGGGCCCTCAGGGTGTCCCTGGTTTAGTGGGCTGGCCAGGACCCAAGGGATACCCAGGACTCAAGGGACCACAGGGAAAGAAAGGACCCAAGGGAGAGAGGGTGAGTCGTTGCATACAGCAACACTAGTAGAGAAACTGGAGCCATTTGAATCACCGATACAATGTTATAGTTATCCTAACGACTACATTATTGTATTTGTTATATACAGGGTTATGTTGGACCACCTGGAGCAGTTGGACCTGCTGGCGACTTTGGACCTAAGGTAAAATATTTATACACGTAGCAAGATTTGGAAGTATAGCATCTACTATTTACTCAGTGCACAGTGATCTTGATATTAATAAGCCAATAATTGATAATACCAATACATGTATTAAGCCAATTGTTCCCCCCCCCCCCTATAGGGACCTAGTGGTGTGCCTGGAGCACCTGGACAGGGCGGACCTGCTGGTAATGTAGGAGTTCAGGGCCCACCTGGACCCAACGGAGATCAAGGAGTGCCTGGAGATACTGGTAACGATGGAGCCAAGGGCCCACCTGGAAATGCTGGACCACCTGTGAGTCTGTTACTCCATTCCTGGTCTGAATAATAAACCATTGACTTGCTATAATTTATAGATGATATTTCACTGGTGCTGGCTATTTTTATGCAATTTTGTAATTATTGTTTTTAGGGATTCCCTGGACCTACTGGAGGTCGTGGAGAGGCTGGAGACAAAGGACAACCTGTAAGTCTAGTTTGCAATGGATATCAAGATACTGACATATAGTTATGATGTTGGCATTATTTGAGTCTTGTTCCTGTGATTATGTAGGGTGATCCTGGACCATATGGCCCAGCTGGAGTCGAGGGACCCGCTGGTCAGAGGGGAGCCACTGGCCCTCAGGGACCCAAGGGAATAGCTGGAGACACCGTATGTTTTGCACCAATTTTCTGTATATAATTATATCTTGAGCGTGATCTTCTAGTCAAAAAAAGGTGTACTGTATTCTATGTATAGCGTGTCTGGATCGAAAGTTGTAGACATGTGCAACGAAAATTCAACCGTTTTTACAGTATGTGCGTTTTGTAGGGTCCATACGGACACCCTGGATCTAAGGGCAAGGCAGGCAACCCTGGACAACCTGGCAAAGATGGAGTACCTGGAGACAGGGGAGAGGATGGAGGTGATGTAAGTTGATCTCAGTCTGAGTTGGTACTCTAGTTCAGTCCAGGCAACAATTAGTGTAGCCAACTATAACAGCTCATGTGCGTACCTGTATGTACATGTATGTAAGATTGGTGCAGTCAGTAGCTATATAAGAACAGAAAGTATTTATGCCTATTTGTGTGACGCTATTGTCCACTCCCACACTCCTCCCAGGGTACTGATGGTGCCCCAGGCCCACAAGGACCAGCTGGACAGAAGGGAGATCCCGGCAAGAGAGGAGCACCTGGTGCCCCAGGACGACACGGAGAAACTGTAAGTATATATACATAACTATTTCTCATTATTGCATGATTCAGCCGTTTCGTAAAAAATTGTTTATAGTGTATGTTCTAGAGCTACATTGTATGCCATTATGCACTGTGCTGTAGTTTAAATATGGTGCATATACGTAGGTCATTTCTCGTTCTTTAATCAGCTAGCCAATAAAAATCCCTCTTTAATTATAATGATATGACTCAATGTAGGGTCGTCAAGGAGATACCGGAGCCCCAGGTTTCAACGGAGATGATGGCCACCCAGGTCAACAAGGAGCCAAGGGTCAGAAGGGACCTCTCGGAGACAAGGGAGCACGTGGAGCCTTCGGAGACCTTGGTCACCCCGGAGTGGACGGACCCAAAGGACTTAGGGGTGGCCCCGGACAAGACGGACCAGCTGGATCTCAGGGAGAACCTGTAAGAGTTATTTAGATACCCTTCAATTTGACTATAATTGTGATTTTGATCGTGAAGTGATCATTACCTATACTCAATCCACACAGGGCAACGGTGGAGAGCCTGGATTCAATGGCAAACCTGGAAAATCTGGAGCTTCTGTAAGTACATGTACCACACAAATTTACTGTGTATGATATATTTGGGAAAAAACAACTGTACTGTAAGAGACTGTAAGAGGGTAAGTTTATTTAGCCCTTTATTTTACTGCTACTACTGTATTTACCTCGCCTCCCCCCCTCCCCCCTCCTCCAGGGAGATTCTGGTGACAATGGTGACAACGGTCCAGACGGTCCTCCTGGCAAGGCTGGCACAGACGGCAAGGATGGAGGTCGTGGATTCCCCGGTCGCCGTGGACCCCCTGGTTTCCCTGGACAACCCGGCCCACCTGGACAATCTGGCTCTGATGTAAGATAATAATGTGTACTGTACAATGTACATGTATGTTGTTTCTGAAGTTTTTGGAGCTAATTCTAAGACACCATTACTTAAGTTAGGAACAAAACTAAAAGTAGCTCTCTAATGCTACAATGTGGTTGCTTAGATCAGTGGTCGGGCTCAAATTTTATGATAAAAACAATTATGTAGACTTCAACAATATAATTTATACACACAGGGTTCTGAGGGAGCTAAAGGACCATCTGGTTTCCCTGGCCCCACAGGACCCCCCGGCCCAGTTGGACCCACTGGCAGACCTGGACCAGCTGGCTCTGATGGAGAGCCTGGTGACGATGGAGACCCTGGACAAGATGGACCTCATGGAGCACCTGTGAGTAGAGTCTAATTGTTGAATATCTTGCGAGGCTACATGTATGTTTGATGCCTATACAGTAACAGTGTACATGTATGTATGATGTGTATACTTATAAAAAACTAGTCTCTATTGTAATTGTTGTATCATTCTCATTGCCAATTCTCCACTCGTAGGGTCACCCAGGCCCCAAAGGTCAACATGGTCAACATGGAGAGATTGGAGATCAAGGAGCCAAGGGCCCCACTGGACCCCCCGGCCCTGCTGGAGCACGAGGAACTAAGGGAGCACACGGTCGAGAGGGACCACGAGGACAGAAGGGAGATGCTGGACCTGGTGTAAGTACACACAGTTAGCTATAATCATTGCTTATAAATTGACAGACAAAAAGGATCTTCAAATGTCTCGTTAAAAACACTTACTTGTAGTAAGACAAACACGTATTGTACAAATGTGAGCTGGCTATAGACTTTAGTTTTAAGCATTCATTTTGTTGATTCTGATGTCTACTTTGTGTTACGTGTTTATGCTTCATGTCAGCAAACATCTGTGTACAGGGTGACAGTGGGTCATCAGGAGACGAGGGAGAGAAGGGAAGCAATGGTGCCCCCGGTAAGGCTGGAGCTCGTGGAGCCTCTGGTCAGCCTGGTGCAGCCGGTGGCCCTGGAGCATCTGGACCAAAAGGACAACGTGGAGAGCCAGTACGTTGTGATGGGTATCCATAGTTCTGACTAACACAGACTTGAGTATATCTTGACTGCATCAGTTGCAGCATTTACTCTAACACTTAGATAGACCCATGTAGATGTACATGCATGAAATCATTCTTTTTTACCAGGGTTCCCAAGGAGAACAAGGTCTACTTGGCCCCAATGGCCCTGCTGGATCAATCGGATTCACTGGAGCTAAAGGAATGAACGGAGATAGTGGCCCAGCTGGACCTGCTGGAGAGACTGGCCACCCTGGCCCCGATGGCCGACCTGGTTCACCCGGACGAAAAGGACCCCCTGGCCCAGTGGGTGAGGCTGGAGCTGATGGACCACATGGACCTGATGGTGATAGAGGAAACCCAGGACCTGCCGGATCTGTGGGATCAAACGGAGAGAGGGTAAGACTGTTGTGTGTGTGTACGCATGATATGTACAGTTCAGCTGAGAGCCCTGATGGAACTAACATGCATTTGCATATGTATAGTGTGGATTTTCCCATTGAATTAAAACAATGTAGCTACTCTTATTATTGTCTGATTGAGGTTTTGTTGCTAAATTG
>NC_087385.1:5969411-6051911 GCF_963675165.1 Halichondria panicea | reverse complement strand
GACATGGTACATGTACACTGTATATATATATATAGTACTTACCAAGGCTGATATGAGGCACGAACCCATCAACACATAGAATGCAGCCATCCAGTCCTGTAAGAACCAGACAGTTTGTTTAATATGTATAGTGGACAAAGATTAAACTTATAAAAAAAGACAGGGTTAACATTTTCAGCAACAGTCACACTGGCTATAAGGCTTGAGACTTTTCAGGGAAACTCCAGCACACTTACATATTCACTGGTGAGCCAGCCGACAATAAGTGGACCAACAGCTGCCCCCAGGGATCCAGTGCCGTCAATAATGGCCGTCACAGTGGCCTTGGCATTCTGGTTGTTCTTGAGAGACTCGTGAGTACCCTGCACAAGTAATATATGAGCTATAGCTACATGCAGCTAAAGAAAGGCCACAAAAGCCAGCAGTTGAGTCTACTGTTAAAATAAAGATACACGTGTCAGGGCTTCATATAGGGGGGAGCGTGGGGTGTTAAAACGAGGGATGGTAGCAATTAGGCAACTACATAAATGACATTGACTTGTACGTTCTGGGTAAGTAATCAATCTTCAAAGTCTTTCAGAGTGGAGCAAATCCACCACAATTATAAAATCACATTACTGAGACACTTACCAAGTCACTGGACACGGCCGTGGTGATCATGGAGTAGGGGCCATTGACAAAGATCCCAGAGAGGATGAGCATGACAATGAAGAAGCCAAATTGTTCGTCAGCATACGCCTCCAGAAAAAATAGCTGTCAAAATGGCCAAACATTAAGTGAACAACTATTATATAACCGATAGACCAACATCGATTATACAGCCGAGAATAAATGCAACCATTGCTTTAATACATGTAGAACCAAGTGTCGTTCTGAACCAATTACTTTACAAAACATGACCTACGTGTTACTGTACATAGGGTTTAGAGGACTGGCATTTGAGTGTACCAGACTCACTGAGGGTATGGCCAGGATGAGCATGGTGACACAGGTGATGGCCCTGGCCTGCAGCAGGTCAGACACAAGTCCAGCAGCAATACCACCTGCGGGGGGGGGGGGGGGGGGGAGGGACAGTGGGCCATGGTAAATCATCCTGGCAAGGGGTATCTACTCTCAATAGTAACAAAGTAACAAGATCCAATCACAGACATACAGTTAGTTGTACAGATCATATTTCACTATCCCAGTATTTGAGGCTCTAGGCAGATTAGCATACTAAACTAATTGTTCATTAAGCAAGGAGCTATCCCTCAAGTGCATGAACACATGTACACAAGGAGCTGTCCCTCAAGTGCATGAACACATGTACACAAGGAGCTGTCCCTCAAGTGCATGAACACATGTACACAAGGAGCTGTCCCTCAAGTGCATGAACACATGTACACAAGGAGCTGTCCCTCAAGTGCATGAACACATGTACACAAGGAGCTGTCCCTCAAGTGCATGAACACATGTACACAAGGAGCTGTCCCTCAAGTGCATGAACACATGTACACAAGGAGCTGTCCCTCAAGTGCATGAACACATGTACACAAGGAGCTATCCCTCAAGTGCATGAACACATGTACACAAGGAGCTATCCCTCAAGTGCATGAACACATGTACACAAGGAGCTATCCCTCAAGTGCATGAACACATGTACACAAGGAGCTCTCCCTCAAGTGCATGAACACATGTACACAAGGAGCTCTCCCTCAAGTGCATGAACACATGTACACAAGGAGCTATCCCTCAAGTGCATGAACACATGTACACAGGACTCACCTATTATTCCACCGACATCAAAGAGAGTTGAGAGCCAGTCGGACTCCGGGCCAGACAGATAGGTCACTGGGTGTGGCAAGGGAGATAATGGCTCTGAAAACTAAACACTACTTAGCAATACAAGCTATAAAATCCAGAATGTGAATGTACATGTGCGCTTACATGTAGGTATAACAAACATAAGGTAGCTAATCAATGAGGATTGTACAATGTATACAGAAGTTTGCTGAAGAGAATCAAACAGAAAGAAATACAGGAAACCCTACTATTGTGCAATGATAAACTCACGTTTGTTTTTCACATAGAATGGTAGCCAGTAGAGGAATGTGTAGCTGACCAGTTTGTCAAAGAATAGAGCCAGAGAATACTCAATAACACCCTGGGTGTGTGTGGTATATAAAGAAATGCACACATAAAAAACACAAGGAACACTAGAAAACAGGGCTGACTCACAGGAATGCATATTGCTCTGAGAATGTTGATGGGTTTAGATTTGGGCTGCAAGGAATATGGAATGAACATCACTCACTCTGCATACAATCATAAATTCCCACCTTCAGATGGGACTTTCGTACAACGGGGACTTGAATACTCCCAGAGTCGTCACTCAGTAGATCCTGCTCTTGCTGTCTCTTCTTCTTGTCAAACTCGTTGTCAACGTCCAGCTCTGGATGGAGGCGACCGTACACCTCACGGGCCACTGGATCAGGGGGTGGGCTGCTCTCAACTGGCTGATTCTGGTATCATTAAAAAACAAACATTGCTACTATAAATAACTCGCATATAAGCGCACACAATGCCATGTGATTTGTAATCTGAAAGTTTGTGTTAGGCCAATCTAAAGTAAGCCAGGTGCATACTGTGTGCTCAATCAATCAAAGCACAAATGCCAGGATTTAAAAGGATGGAACAACTGTACAGTACATATGAGGCAGTATATAGAGCTCACGGTGGTGTGTCTTGGTGGAGGCAGTCCAACGTGCCGAGGGTCCACAACAAGCATGAGGAACATGAGTACCCCAGCAGCCAGCATTATAGCAGCTGGTACAATGAACGACCATCCCCAAGGACTAGGTTCTCCGTCACAGTCTGCCCAGAATGAGGGGATGATGGTACCCAAGATATTGCCTACTGAAGTGTGAGAATTCCAGATGCCCATGATGAGACCACGACTGTGAGTGGGGGGGGGGGGGGGGGGACAGTGTGCATAGTTACTGAATATGACTGAGATAGAAATTGACTCCTGTGGCTATCTGTGAGTAGCGTGCAAGTTACATAACTAGTTGGGATATTTTTTAAATCCCCAACAACTCCTGTGGGAATGGTTGTTGTAGCGTAGCTCACTTGTGTTTTCCAAACCAGTGTGACATCACAGCAACTGTGCCAGGCCATCCGGTGCTCTGTGTGTGTGTGTGTGTGTGTGTGTGTGTGTGTGTGTGTGTGTGTGTGTGTGCGTGTGCGTGCGTGTGTGTAATAATGAAGTTTTTACTGGAAAAATTAGTAGAATCGAACGTTTCTCCTACGTACTTAGAGCTTCACAATACAAAGTGATTTTAGGCTGACATAATGTGAACTTACTTACTGCCTAAATTCAAAGGGTCTTTTTCATTATTCATTACATAATTATACCCACCTGCATTATTCCTCCAAATACCTGCACAACAATAAAGTACCACAGGGCGTGAATGTTGGCAAAGTAGGCCACTCCCAGTAGAGCAACAGAGATCGCACTACCTGCGCACAGATGGTGAGAATAGCTATAATAGTTATACTGCCATAACTTGTGGAATGATTTAGCTGATGGGGGTACCACCAAGACATTAGTTAGTTTTGAGCTATAGAACTTACCGGTCATCCCCATGAACAGAAAGTATCGGAGGTTAACTCTGTCGGCAATCTGTCCACTGGTGTGTGGGGGGGGGGGGTAATCAGAGCTGACAGTACGCTCAAGATGCTCACCTGATAAACATGGAGATGGCGTATGCAAACAGCCAGGAGTAATCTACTACTCCCAGCAGAGTGTTGCCATGCTGAGAACTTTGATCTAGAGGAAAAGGAGAGGAACAAAAGGAAGTTAACCTGTCAATTCAAGACTTTCATATCAATAGACTGAGCCCAACATGTACACCATACGAAAATTAAAACTACGAAATTATTCTACATACCGCAATAGATTCAACGTCACTATCCTGAGCTGTATGAATATTTTTAAATGGGTAGTTCACACTTACTGAATGGTGCCCATCCTGTGTCACTGGAGAAGCTGCAGTTGGCACATTGTGGGCACAATACCACCTGAAAATGGGGAGCACTCAAGTACAATGTGCAAAGAGCATTTATATTCATATGCATGCAACATGAGCATTGAAGTTATTATGCAGGCACATAAAGCTCTTTCAATGTACTGTATACAGTATAGCTGGTGGTCAAAACATTTCGTGGTTGCATAGGTTCTAATTTCGTGGCTGCGTGCACTGCAGGTAAAAGTGGTCAATTATCGCTTCACATACGTGCATAAAATGTTCAGGGTTTCAACCACGAAAACCACAAAATTTACTCACTATACGGTATACCAAGAATTGGGTAGAGGTAACCTTAAAATTACGCTCTAGAAATTTATGCGAGTGCGTGCACAGCTCCTTACCTTCACAACACTGAATGGTTTTCTGGAGAGATGGTAGCTTGTATAGCAGATGAAAGTGAGAACTAATATAAGTGACTTGTGGCTACAGTACAGAAGTTAAATAGTTAATCTATGCTCGATATGGTGTCCACACGATGTGGGGCCTACCTGAGTAATGGTTTGAAGCTCAGGAGTCCAGTTTTCTCTAGTATATATATCACTGTAGGTAGCTTCTTATATTGGATGTCCCTGGCTCCAGTGCGGGGGTCTAGGTACGGTGGTGGAGGACTGTGCGGCTTGATCTCGTCCTCTGGCTCGCTCTCAGTCTGGTTACCTAGCAGCTGCCTGTTCTCTTCTGCCATATCCTTCGCTTGAGCACTAGCACTACAACTGAAAGAAGCCCGAGCACTAGTTACTTTGTTTTTACCAGAAAACACGTGACAAAGGGTCGTCTCGGCATCTTATGATATTCATACTTTCTACCAATTAAATTTCAATCAAAGGAGAGAAGCCATAGGAACACTGTTAAATTCGTCGTGGGAGGTACCAAGAACTGCGTCAGATATTCAGCGTACGCTTAGCCTGTCTGATAGTAGCCGAGGGATCTAAGTGAGTGAACGGAGTGAATTCTCAAAGCTATAAAGGAAGGTTCAAGCCACCAGCGAACGATTGCCCTGTGTCTGTTGATTTTAGAGGTAAGTCTTCATTCATAATGTACAGCTAGCTAGCTATCCACTCACGGTATAAATCTTGTTAATAGAGACACGTACACATGCACAGTCGTCCTAGATGACAACCTTGAAACCCTAGCTATTTGCTCTACTTATCTTTAGTATTTATTAAAAGGTTTTCTGTCAACATTGTTTATAATACGTACATACACTACACACACACACCGACTGTAGTAAATTAAAGAGTAGCTGTACCATAAGAGCAACAATGGGACTTTGAATATCTTTGTACTCGGATTATGCTAAGCATTGAACAATGTCCGTCCATTAGCCCTATTAAAAAGTTGATGTGTAACCAGTTAATCTAGCCTTATCTGTGTCCATATTTGTGAGTGTGTGCATGCAATTTGGCAAGGCCTTGGAAGGTCTGTTTCCGGTGTACGTCCATTTGTGTTTGATTTATACGTAAGCCCACATTGGGTTCAGAGTATGTTCTACTTTCCTCTGTTAATTTGCTGTTTGGGATTTATGTTTCCAAATGTCATTGTACTCGTGGTTGCTAACGATTGTTTATGTAATTACCAGCCACATTATAGAACTGGCTTGAGGGCAGAAGCTCAGCTAATTCTTTGAGCACCTTAATAGCCATAGAGCTTGTTTAATCCCCTTTGGTCAAGTACAGCCAGCGCTCTTTAATTCTGGCATAGTGATGTGCGTTGGCAATTTGTAGCCGAGGCCCAAAGGGTTATTTGCATGTGTTGTGGTGGGGAGGGTTTGTGTTTAATTTGCTTTTCTTATTCAGCATCATGATGTCTGTATCGTTAGCCCAAATTCTCTTTGAAGTGTCACCTTTGAGGCATACAGTGTCTCCAATACAGTTCCAAGGCTAAGTCTATTCACTTGCCCTTAGGCTAGAATTGTGTGTGTGTGTGTGTGAAATCCTTATGGTTTTTGGTTGCCTCTGGCTATGTTGTTATTGATTCACTTTTAAGCTAACACACTCATTGAACTATGGCAGTGTGTACACTATTGGTTTATAAGCTTTGGGTACCCCCCTTGAATAGAGGGTAAGGTGTTTGTAAACTTAGAGTAGATTTGCTTAAACCTTTTTTGGTGGTGTATTGTCACAGTGCGTGAGAATGCTCCTTGAGTTAGAGAACCTGATTGTTTTAATTGTGATGTATCAAGAGTAGATAAGAGTATACTCTTGGACGTATATATGGACTGAATGGTATGTAACTCTGTACCCTAGGTAACCGATTACAAGGTATGGCATGATTGTTGACGGCTGTGGTATAATTTATAATTATAATTATATCTCTCATTTAGTGTGTACATGCGCCACTTATCTTGCTGCAACTGACCCTCGTGTCTGTACACTCTTGTATAAGTAGGAATTAGTGTACGTGTAGTTACGGATGATGTCACCTGATATGAAGCACTAAGTATGCTGTGTTTGCATACATTGAACTTTTCCTCGCATCAGTGCTTTGTGATGCATTCTAGTTATTTATTGTCCTCATTCAGCTAGTCAGGGGAGTAGGCCGGGGTCACGTGTGCGTGTGCGTGTGTGCGTGTGCGTGCGTGTGTGTGTGTGTGTGTGTGTGTGTGTGTGTGTGTGTGTGTGTGTGTGTGTGTGTGTGTGTGTGTGTGTGTGTGTGTGTGTGTGGGGGGGGGATTATTGTCAACCATGCACTGTACTGACCCTAAGGTATTGACAAATATAGTCTCTAATTGTTTAAGTGATCTTCACAAATAATGGTGACACCAGTGTTTGTGTGTTTGTTTGTTCTCCATGTGTGGCCAGTACTGAATACAGAGCACCGTTGACTCCTCTGCACACATTTCCTAAGCTGTGGATACGTCACAATAAGGAACAGTCCAATAGACTGTGTATTGTACTCACTGTGTAGTTTACTGGCTCTGGATGTCTTATTTATACATTATCATTGTATATATAAGCATATCGGATTTTTAATATGACAATGAAGCTAATTAGATTATGATGGGGTTTTGTGTGGTAACCACTGATTATACTAACGGCAGGGTAGTAACCTCTCTATCTAGGGTAGTAACCTCTCTATCGTATCAGCCTCTCACACTAGTACATGTAATAGCCATTGTACTGTCTAGCTTTCATGTACATGTTTTCCCCCTGACCCCACTGTCTCTACCCTGCCCACACACTCACTGGTTGTTTCCACGCTCAAGCCACATCAGTGTAACCTTGTTGTTGCATAGTAACCAATTGCTAATAGGCAAATTGGTCAAATAGAGAAATATCATCCTCCAACTAGTATCAGGGGGGGGGGCTATGTACATAGTTATTGCCATTGACTGTCATTTCCTTGTTTCTATTTTACAGCCCTAGACAGTTGCTATAAATGAATATCAAAGACACCAACTGATAGAAAATGAACTCTCAACTTGTGGACAAAAAAGGTAGTTATTAGGCCATTATGCGTGCATACGTACATGAACAAGTCTTACCTCACACTCACTCCCACTCATTGTACACGTACACACTGTGGTTTGTACGTCACCTGTTCATGTCTACACACCCCACACATACCTACCTGATATTACAAGGTATTAAGAGAGTGGAATTCCTGTATAAAACGAGTCTATACATTAAGAAAAATTTATGGCAATCAATCCTTTAGGCTCTGCCCATATACTGACACACATGCCCCCCCCCTCACACACACTGTAGGGAGGGTGTGGCAAGAGCGGACTGTGATTGTGAAAAAAGATAGCAAGGGATTTGGATTCACTCTTTCCCGGGAGATGCCCGTGTTTGTGGACAAAGTGTTCACTGGTACCTCAGCACACAAGGCAGGGATCCTTGAGGGAGACAGAATCATGAAGGTCAGTACTATAATACCTTGCACAGGGGGTCAAAAAGTTTGATAGATTCTTTATAGTTTGTTTCTAAGCTGCATAGTTAGTCATCATATGCACTCAACGCTTCATTGCACTCTAGCTATTACTGTATACCCTATTCATGACATGCTCTCATCATTATAAGTACCTGTAGATATACTGGATAGCATTGAGTACATCAGTTGTTAAGCGTTTACTGTAACTGTATATAAGAGTATTAATTAGTGATATACATGTACATATACATGTACCCTCCGTGCAGGTGAACGGTACTGAGGTAGTGGGCCACAAGCATGGAGAGGTGGTGGACATGATCCGAGACTCCACCCACGTCACTCTCACCATCATCGGGACCATGAACGGTGGTACTAAGACACTGCGATCAGGCAAAGCTGACAACTCACAAGGAATCGAGGTGAGCTGCTTTGATTTCACAAACATGAACTTTTAGTTTTAGCCATCATTCAATAAGAGACTTGATAAGTTAGTTATTTCTTTAGTGGGAGAATGAGCTGGAAATATAGCCAAGGTACCTGTAGTTCCTGACAGTAAGTCAGTGTTCAGGTGTACAGTATTCGGGTGTGGTTGTACTATACGGTTGTTGGACAAGGGTGTGTCTTGCATCTGTGCACGTGTGAATAAAACCTAAGGTTAATTGTCACTGTCTTTGAGTTCCACTTCCCATATTGTACCCACACACACACACACACACACACAGATATCCACACCTCGGCACCTCCAGGAGTTGACTCAGCAGAGCCTCAAGTCGATGCTACAGAAGCAGCGCAAAGTGTACGATGACCTCTCCGTAGAGTTCAGCAAGGAGCAGGCAGAGAAGGTGGAGAAGGAACTACGAGACTGTGAGAACATCATCAAGATTCTAGAGGAAGAGTTAGCAGCCAAGACCCCGGCCATAGACATCCACCTGCAGACCACCTCCTCCAATATCAAGATGCTTACCGGTACATGTGTGTAATAGTATGTGTGTGTTACACTCTGAGCATGATTGTTACACGTATGTTTCCTACAGTAGCTTTCATGTTGATGAGTCATTATTATAACTGCTATGGTTATGTGGGGCCCTGTGAATGCTATGTACGCTATATTAGGGTAGCAGTTTGTAGCTGTGATTAGTTCCTATAATTCTTAATTATATGTCAACTATTGTAATACCGGGGGAATTTTTGTTTTGTTTAGTTAATCAGCGTGCCTTGAAGTAAGAAGGTGCATCTGCATCTTGTGTGTGCATGATCTCAAGATCTGTGAAGCAATCAACCGTGTAATTACTCAATACGCTCACGTCTCTATATTTCCGTATTGTGAAAGTGAACTGTGTGCATTCTCATGTAGTCACAGTGATGCTATTTCTAGGTAAGAGTCGTAGTCCCCCTCAACTGGAGCAGCTGTCAAAGAAGCTACAGAGCATGAGCTACAGTCGTGATGACACGGACGTGCATGATGGACCAATGTCACCCCCCAAGAAGTTCACCACTGTGGTAAGCCCTAGTTTGTGTGTACATGTACGTCCGTCTTTAAGTAAGCTAGATATCACCCATTCTTTGAATATGTGTATATAGTAGAGGCTTATTAATATAATTATTATTATTGCCTGCTCTGACAATGGTCGTGAGTCGTGAAGATATCTAACACTGACTATAGAGTAATTATAGAAACTTGGTTTGAGAATTAAAACTATGTGTTCTTTCTCCTTAGGATAACCCAAGTCCAAAGCCTTCTAGATCACATGTGAGTTGTCTTGTCGTACACCTAGTTACGCTACATGTATACATGTATGGTGACTTCTAGTGGAACCGGTTGTCAAATTAAGTGCTGCATGAGAATGAATCAACTTCTGTCATATCTATCTGTAACATGATACCCTGTACTGACCTATTGATCTCTTATGGCTTGCAGACATTCTCCATATCTAATGGATCACAACTCTCGCCTGGCAAGCCGCTCTGGAGGTCCTCAATCAAAGCAGTACGTTGCATCAATAAATTCTTTCAGTTCAGTTCTCTATTGCGTACTTTGTTCAACCATGCACACGTGTACATGTCAGCTAGAGTATGCATGCCAGAAATGTTGATAGGGGCAATGTTGTGTTGATGTGTTGTGGTTATGCTTTACCTTTTGAGGAACTGTAATGTCAATTAAACCATCTGTGGTGATTGCTTCTTTTCTTATTGAGCAATCCCTGCTATGCACTGTGTAGAATTGTGTGTGGTACTAAAAGTTCTAAGTCTAAGAAAGCAACCCCAGGGCCACTCTGAATATGGAGCCATAATTATTATATTTTGGTAAATTAATTATGATGGATGACATGACTAAAACTGGGAAGTGTGGTTTTTAGAGGCAATTAATTCGTATAATTACAGGTTGCCATGGCGCATGCATACACTAGCTGTTGCATGTTGTTGTCATGTTTTTTCTTCTGGTAATTAGGGCCCCACTTTGCTAGCCAAATGTCCGTGATGGTTGTAATGAGCGCACACACGTACACATAGTTATAGTGTACTGTACATAATTATATATACTACATGTAGCTGTGCTGTGCTAAATATAGCAGACATGATTATGCTTCTTTTGCTTGTTTTCCACAGCCTGGAGAGGATTCTGATGATGACCTTTCTGATGAAGTGGTACGCTCAGTGTGTGTGTGTGTGTGTGTGTGTGTGTGGGATGTGTGTGAGGTGTGGGTGTGTGTGTGCATACATGTACAAGGTTCATGGATTAAGGTACATTCTTACGTTTGCACCCATTCAATTCCATTGGCAAATGTTATGACTGTTCTAATGGGCTATGTCTGAGGTTGTGTGCTGCATGAGCCGTTAATTAGGCAAGCTGTTCAATGTTTGAGAGTTGCTTCCCATTAGCCACCCCCACTCTTATAATCGCATTAAATTCTATGTCCAGGACAAATTAAATTAAATATTATACTGTATACTGTCAAATAGACCCAAATTGGATCTGGCACAAGTTAGCCTATAATTCTATCAAAAGATAGTTCAAAGAACATAGCCATGGGAAAACTCTAATAGAGCTGATAGTGAATGGAGGAGAGGGAAAAGAAAATATGTTTGATCAGGTTGCACATGCATGTACACTTTCAAGCCAGTTTGACTCTAGTTAACTATGTTTCCTTCATTCAGGCCTCTGATGCTGGTCCCTTCTCCTCGTTGCAAGAGCTTAAAGGTCACCCAGGTAAGCCCACGCACACGCACACATACACACACACACACACACACACGCACATACCCACACAATGATGCATGGCCACACCTCCAGCTCACCTTGCCGTGTTCCTGCACTATCTCTACCTCACCAAGGACCCTAAACACTTAGTGAGTGACTTTTGATTTTAAATCACTAGAGTTGACTCTGTAACTTGAGTTCGAGTTCTGATGATCCAAACTCAACGATTTTATTATATTATGAAAGCTTAGAATGAGCCCGTTCAGATGGTGTGCTCAAATCCAAAATTAGAACGAGAGCTTATTTTCGGAAAAAGACCATGGTATTTTGTCAAAAACAGGTGCATCATCTGAAAGGCCTCTCTAGAAAATCATAAAATAACGTTATTGGACCAACAGTACTAAAGTTATGGCCGTTTAAAGGTTCTCTATTTAACGCTAGGTCCCCTTCTAGAGAAATTAAGCACATACAATCAAATTGCCCCGGCATCTACCCCTGCAGCTGTTCTTCCTGGTGACGAGCAGCTATCAGAATAACCTGACCGGGAACAATGAGCTGCTGAGGACGAGAGGGATGGACATCTTCTGGACCTTCTTCCTCGATCAGTCCCCTCTCCCTCTGGACGTGGAGCAGGGAGCCAAGGAGAGGATGCGTACGTCATGATAAATTATGCTAGCCATATTTTAAACCACACCCTCTCACACACACCACCCCCTCACGCACACTCCCTCCCCTCACACACACCACCCCCTCACACACACCCTCCCCTCACACACACCCTCCCCTCACACACACCCCCTCACACACATCCCCTCCCCTCTCACACACCACCCCCTCACACACACACCCCCTCCCCTCACACACACACACACCCCCCCTCACAGTGAGCACCCTGGAGAACAGCAACACTGAGAACAAGCTGCGTAGTGTCTTTGTGGAGGTGAGAGAGAGTTTAACGGAGACCATCGTCAACGACCTCGGTAACTACAGACACAAACGAGTCATCGGATTGGCCGGAATGTTCAACGATCATCTCCTGTCTAGTACGTCCGCATGTACAATATGGTACCACTTGATCACATGAAAGAGCTCTATATGAGTAAATATACATGTACATTTGTCAGTGTTACAATTTTCTGATGGTTGGTCAATTTGGTACGGTTGGCCAGATGGTACGGCATGTATATCTCGTTTATTTTGACTTTTTTTCTGCAGAGGATATGACTAAAGCCAAGCACATTGAGGTGGTGTTGTTAACCCTGGTGCCTGATCTTAAGCAGCTGCTGTAAGTCCTGGTGCATGTATGCATGGATACCACACTTCTTTCTCATGTGTCCCACTGAATAGAGTGTTGTCAGTTCACCCCTACCTACACTACAGTGCAGTAGACACACTCACCCACCCACCACTATCTGTTTCCTTCTGTGTACACATACGCATACATACATACATACATACATACATACAGAGATGACAAAAGTTCCAGTGGTGTGTTGGAGTGTGTGAAAAAGTAATCAATTATCCGTAATTACACTGAGAACTTAATTTACAGTATTTCTACATGTGTATATATCCCATTATGATATCCTTACTGTATAATGTTACTTTCCCACACTGCATGGTATCATTAGAACGACCGCCTCACCACATGTGTTGAGTTACCTCTCCCCTACAGCCACGCTATAGCCGCATGCATGGCCACATTCGTGATGGACCTGCTGGCTGCTAACAAGGGGGTGGGGAAAACCCCCACCATACTAGAGCGTGTGCAGTCCTTCACCAAGCCAGACATACTACTCAAGAAGCCTACCAAGAAGAAGAAAACAATGGTGAGCTGCTGTTACCTTGTCTTGTGTTACATAAGGTTGAGCTTCTAATAGCATGAAGCCTATGAGCTTCTAATAGCATGAAGCCTATCAGTATCTTAAACGGCCTTACAGTGTAACTTGAGTTTAGAAAAGGTCCAGTTTTGATAGTTTTGAAAGCTTTATAAGTTAGCAGTTTGTGTACATAACAACACAACATCAAATTAATATCAAATACAGAGATGAATTATGACAATTTAATAGAAAATATCATGTACAGTACATTGTAATTCATATAGTGTACACAACAATACATGTATAGCATCTGATTAAGGTGAAATATTATTTTATACGTGTACGTGTACGTGTAGGCATAATAACGTACTATAAAGCTAAAGTTAAGTTTTGTACCCCCCCCCCCCCTTTCCTCAGGCAAGTCGTGGCCATTCGTTCCAGCTGACGTCCTTCAAGAGCCCAACGACATGTGACCAGTGTGGGAAGTTCCTCTGGGGTGTGGTCTATCACGGTTTCCAGTGCTCACAGTGTGCCATCAACCTCCATCGCTACTGCTGCATCACTGAGCTAGCTGCAGAGTGTGCGGGGCAACAGAAGACGTGGGCCAGTCGACCGAGGAGAAGCTCAACACTCTTGAACAGGAAGCAAAGTCGTGAGTGGCTGGCTCTACTGTAGTTACAGTATGTGTAATGTAGCTACATAATAATTATACATTACAGAATAGAGAGAGAGTAACCTAGCTACGTAAATCGTGGCTTTGACTTTGCTTAGTTTTGAGTGATTTCGTGTTCTCTTTGTTAGATACGTGTATGTACATGTATAGATATAATATATTCGTAGGTTCTGTGGTGTACGCTGTATTGATGGCATTTGCAGCAAGTCTTAGCTTTAGCTCACACTTATACAGTTACCAAGGCAGTAGACATGCGCACAGTACGTATGTATGTATTATGATAATAATAGTTCTCACAACACAGTTCCGAATATGTACTCAACAACTGAGGAAACAAACTTGGGTAAACTGGAGGGGGTGGGCTCTACCGATCACTACCACAACTCACGCCTTGATGACCCGGACGACAAGCAGGTGTGTGTGGTGTGGTGTGGGTGTGAACGACAGTGATTATTATTGTATGACACGTGCAGTATGTATTGTCTAAACTGTTGAATAGCTATATACATGTACCTGTTCAAGTTACACTGTTCTGTCTGTATTGACATCATGTCCATGAGTGCTGTGTCTCTCACACTGCAGAGTCCTCCTACAGAGACTGCACCATCTCCGAGGTGAGCTAGCATGCGTTTGGGAGTATCACAACGATACGTAAACCTGTAATCCAGTCAAACGCTTCTGTCTATATTCTATTCTTTACTTTATTTCAGTAAAACATTACTTTATGGCCGTAATAACCCGTGCTCAAATCCTAGCTAGTCATATGAGCTCTTTTTCCTCCCATGTGTGCGTACACCTTTCACTTTCTCCATACCCACACTTGCACAGCTTTGAGAGCTCACTGGAGAATTCGACATCTGTTCCTCCTGTTGTCAGGAGGGACCGATCCATCTCTGACCCCCACACCAACAGCCTTCTGCTCTCAGACAGTGAGGTGTCTGTCATGACCTCACCAAACAATGCAAAGTAAGTCCAGTGGTGTGTACAGTTACATGTAGCCACGTTTAAAAAAGTGTGTCTGACGTCACTATCACATTTTTGTTTTTCTTGTAACAGAGAGAAAATCAAGAGGACCAACTCTGTAAGTTACCACACAAGTTGTGCTAGGGCTGACTTTAAGTTATGTTCATTCAATGGCTCAATTGTTTCATAGGAGAAGCTTCCATCAAAACCTGAGACATTAGAGAGAAATTTCAGCAATGAAGGGATAAGTTGGAGCTCTGAGGACTCTCAACTGTGAGTCTAGTGTTGCCTGTGTATTGCCTGAGGCATTTGTTATTATGAGTGTTCTGTACATTCGACTATTATATGTACACACACACCATGCAGAGGGAAGCAGGGTTCACTGGAAGCTATTGTTGAGACCCCCTCATCCTCCAACTCCAAACTAGCCATGGTGGATGAGGATATCATGAAGGTCAGAGTTCACATACGTCAAATTATACACTAACTCTTAACTTCCTTACTTGTCGGATTCCCATGGGGTTGAGCAATATTAACTTCCTGTAAGGTTTCTCGTACTACATATACATGTACAGTGTACATGTATGTTTTTGATGTATTTTAAAATTTGTAACTGACATGCGTTATCTTAATATGACAGGCACACACACACGCACACACACACACACACACACACGCACGCACACACACACACACACACACACACACACACACACACACACACACACACACACACACACACACACACAGGAGCTCCTTGATGACCACATCAGAGAGACCCCCCCTGCATGGGCGGAGGTGGCTCCACTGGAGCTACTGGAGAGCATGAGACGCCCTGAGATACAACGACAAGAGTACATACGTGAGCTGGTCTACACTGAGAGAACTCACCTGTACAAGCTCAAGATCATGAGATGTGTACGTGTGATCAGTGAAATAGCTATACACGTGTACACAGTAGCTTATAACCAGCCATCCATTAGTATACTCCTCACCACAATATCCAGTAGTCTTACACGGAGGAGTGCCAGGAATATGTGTGTATAGTAGTCTACTCTACTCTACTGTATATTAGATGTGCTAACTATGTCATTTCCAATATGTAGTACATCTATGAGAAGTTTTAACAGCTATAATATACACCGCTACATTAGTATTATCCCTATTTCCTTCTCCCCCATGCAGATGTACAAGATTCCTCTTCAGAAGCAAGGCATCCTACCTGCTCGGGACATAGAGCAGCTGTTCCCCAGTCTAGAGGAGCTCATCCACTTCCACAGTGGGTTCTGCTCCCAGCTCAAGGAGAGGGTAGCTCCTCTCAAGGACGGTATCGTCACAAGCATCGCAGACCTACTTCTGCAAAGGGTCAGTCGTCTTATTTCAGGCTGTACATTTTGTTAAGATATTGATTGTAATTAATACTCAGCCCTTCCTCTGTTGTGGCGATTGTGTACCTCCCACCCCCACACACACACACACACACACACACACACACGCACACAGTTTGAGGCCAACGCTGGTGATCGTCTGTGTCACGCTTGCTCCGTGTTTGCCTCCAACCAACCTAAAGCCGAGAAGTTGCTCAAGGATTGGAAGAGAAAGAATGAGAGACTCCGCCTCTTCATCAAGGTAAACTATGTGCCAACCAACTGTTAATAATGAGTCTATCTTTGAAGAAGATACCCAATCAACTGTAGCCTGTTGATTAATGCTACCTCCCCCCCCCACAGAACCAAGAGTCCCACCCTCTCTCTAACCGCCTCACTCTCAGTGACCTAATGCCTATTGCTTGGAACAGGCTGACCAGATACAAGCTACTCATTGACAACATTGTGCGTGCTTACAAGAAAGATGTCGACCATCTTGATGGTGAGCATTGTTAGTTAGCCCGTCTTAACTACTAATTATTATACCTCGGTGTACATGTGCAAGCGAGGTATACGATAGTGTGTGTGTGTGTGTGTGTGTGTAGACTGCTACAGCTTCTCAGGGATCAATGAAGAGTTTCTATAGGCTTCTAGTCATGTTTTCTTGGATTTTAATTTATGGATTTGCTTGACTTACAGTGAATGCGTAGCATAACCTGTTCGCACAAATGTTTATTCTGGGTGGTGCTATTGCATGTGTCATTTCCCTCATTTCTCTTGTGCACAGAGTCTGAGAAGCTAGAGTGTGAGAAGACAGAGACTGCACTTGCCTGCGTCAAGGTGAGTAGGTTGTCTCGGGATCTATTAATACACGCTGCTCTACACGTAGATGGTCCCCGGCCATGTTGTACCTGTTGTTACCATGCTAAGTAGTTGCTATGAAACCTGAAACATGAGTAGATCTGACCTCATTATTGCTATCTAGTGTTTCAGTAACAGTTCTAACTGAGTTACGGTAGTCCATATATTGCTGGAGGCCTTTAGTTTCAATCATGCTTCAGTAGTATAATTTTACAACAAAAACTTTTAGCTACATGTACCTCCTCTGATCTCCCCCTCTTTACCCATGCCCCTCAGACCCCTTGAGCTTTCATTTATGGTGATATACACAGTACAGTGCGCATGTACATCAAACCCTTGACCTCACTGCCTACAGTGTACGTACATTACATATGTGGGTATATCTACATCTACATGTATAGCAAAATTATTATAGCCAGTCAAATTTGTTGCTTATATTTCTGCCACAGAAAAGTCTGTCCCATGTAAACAGGCAAGTGAACATCTCTCATCAGCAGCAGAAGTTGATAGAGCTCCAGTCCAAGATAGAGTATGTGGGGATGGACAAGACTCAACACCCCATAGCCAAGCTATACAAGGTCAGCTGCTGGTGTTAGCCAGACCGGGGGGGGGGGGGTGCAGTTGTATATACATGTATAAGGCATTACCAGACCAAATGCTAGAGTTAGTGTGGTCTGGGCTAGGACACACACAAAACCAACGGTTCTCTTAGAGACTACCGTATTTGTGTAGCGTGAGAATATATAGGATACTTTGTATGTAGATTATTCTTCACATCCATGCAGACCCTGGATCTGTGTGCCAAGAACAGACGACTGGTTCGTGAAGGATCCCTCAAATGGAGATTACAACACAAGAAAGTCCTAGGTGAGATAGCAATAGCCATTCTGTCTATAGCAATACTGCACCACCATTCTGCATTATTGTAAGCCAGGGGTTTCTTTTAGGATTTTGCACACAAGTGGATGAAAATGTGGGTTCAAAATATTAAGCGAGTGATTGTAAATATGAAGCGCGTGATCGACAATGTGCAAGTAGGAAATTTACTTTCTCCAAGCGGGTGAAATTTATAACCCGCTAAAGTAAGCTCTATTCTGTTCACTCCATTCTCTCTGCACAGAGTTGCATGCCCTGCTGTTCAACGACATCTTGGTACTACTGGAGAAGAATGAGGACAAAGACAAGTACCTGTACTGTTGTCACACTGTAGACAATGTCTCGGGCTCTAAGGAGGAGCTAAGTCCAGTCATCAGGTTGCAGGAGTGTCTGCTGAGGCATGCAGCTGCTGACAGAGGTGTGTGTGTGTGTGTGTGTGTGTGTAGAGGGGGCTCACTCACGCCGCAATATAGAGCCGACAGTGTTGTACGGGTGGATGTCAGGTAGATCTGGAGTGTATGGCTACTATGAACTCTGGTGACCTTTGTTTGTGTTGACAGGTGGTAGGACATTCCTACTAGTAAACAACAGCAGTCTCATGAAGCTGGCACAGATGTACGAGTTCATTGCAGAGAGCACTTCAGAGAAGAAGCTGTGAGTCACACTTTCCTAGCTTCTTATGTTGACCATCCTTACCTATTTTATTGTAAGTTACCCCCTCTCAAAATTAATATCCATTGCCCTGTTACTGGCTGCACACATTACACTGTCAACCTACTCCACATATGCACACGCATGCACACACAAACACACATACACACACACATGCACACACACACATGCACACACACACACACACACAGATGGGAGGACTCCATCAAGAGAGCGATGCTCATGGGCCCCCAGGACACTTCTGTCTCACCTGATCTGCCAGTCTCTCCCGTGGAAGATGAGGTGCTGCTGGGTCTCTCAGCTATGACCATGCATCTCAACCCAAGAGGTGGGCCTAGTACTACTGTACATGCATACTATATATCCATGAGAAACCAAAGCCTATAAGCTTTGTCTTTTTAGGTGTTGTGTGATTTTAATTGCAATTTCCTAATAATCCAGCTCCCATTACTTGTATTCTGTAGCGTTTTAAAGACCTTTGCCTTTACATAATAATATTGCTGAATCCTAGATTGCAAATGTTCTGTGTCTTGTCAAATTCATCAGTCTTGTTTCATATGGTAGCTTTATAACCTGTAAGTACTAGCTTCTTCATCGTATACTCTCCATTGCCAGAACAACTCAACAAGATTGATGAGGATATGAAGAAGCTTCACGAGGACAAACTGCGGATACTGCGAGCCATGCAAGGAGTGAGAGTGAGTGAGAGAACTACTCCCCAGCCTAAGGAGGACCAACCACCGTCAAAGGGAATCATCTTTAACACCATCGAATTAGGTACGGCTTTAGTTGATAAGTTGTCATGCATTGTACACAGTTGTTTCTCCTATATCAGCCCGAGGGTTTAATGCTTCAGCGTCCTTATAAACTGTAAACTTCTTTTTAACACATACACAATATTCCACTGACTGTGATAGTGTCAGTAGCATATAACACTATATTGACCCCCACCCCAGCTGGAGACATAACGTCAGCAGTGTCCCACATCATGGTGCCCAACCCCACCAAGGGCATCATTACTGACACTCAGTATCGCCTCACCAACATCATACACGAACTACAGAAGAATCTCTCTAAACTGCTCATCATGTCTGGCGGTGGACAGTCCTTCCAAGCAAGTGTTGCCAGGTCAGTATACTTGCTCAAAATAATATGAATGTGTTGTCTCTACCAAGGTAGTACTGTTAGCAACCGGCATGCCCCTAGGGCTTGCCTGTTAGCGTCCTCTTTTGAGAACACTTAAGTGTACAATTTTCCCACAAATTTATTTAGTATTGACATTTTGACCTTTTATATCAGGATTTCCCTATACATGTACATGTATGTATACTTAGGAAGTGAAACCTTGCTAGTCATTACTCTATACATGTATACCTCCCCGTGTAGCATTTCTCCGTTGGACCTTGACCTGACATCTGACTCCATCTCCAGTGCTGGAGAGACCACCTCCCTTGAGTTGACCACACCCTCTAGTGGGTGTGTCAGCAGCTCCTCAACATCCAGTCAAAACAACTTTATACCATCAGGTGAGAGCTGAAAATTTGCTGTAGAACACTGGTACAATAATTATATACTATATATTATTTCACCATTAATTAAAAACTGTTGCAATTCGCCTTGTTGCTATATTTCTCTTGACAGTACACTATACACAGCAGTGTGTTTGCCTCATTTCTAGTTTCATAGTATGCATTTTTCAGTATATAGTATATTTGTCAGTATTTTAGTGATGCAGTTTCCCTCCCCCTCCCATGCACAGAATTAAGGAGCGAGACAGAGGGTGGTAGGGATGTGGCAGGTTCCACAGAGATGGTCAATATACCCTCACCTATCCCAGAGGTGGACGAGGCACTACGTGACGACCTCATGCTGGTGTGTGTGGGTGGGCTTTTTTGTATTGGCTACCCTCAATGACTGTGATGTGTGTTGCACTGCTTTAGCACTGTACATGCAGTGCATAATTAACTTTAGCAACTTAATAAATACACGTACCTCCTCACTTGATACTCACGACACTGTTTCAACCCTCCCCCTCTCCACACACACACACACACACAGTCGCCTGTCTCCCCGCTGAGTGGCGATGATGACGACCTAGCCAGTGATCTCCCCTCAGCTCTCAGTGGGAGCTCCATAGACAGGGGCCTATTGTTCATCGTTCCTCCGCCTGATATTTTCTCGGGGGATGAGAGTGTCACCCCTACTCCCGGGATGGAGGGGGATATAACAGATGCCGACTCTCAAGTGAGCACTCCTCGATTGTGCGACCCTCACTTTACAGAGGCCATGGCCGTCGTTACAGAGGGAAAGGTTTGTGAAGCAGATTATCGTAGAACACTTAGGCACTCTTGTACACTGAAGGTTGTACTATGTATTTGCCTCAGTTCCTAGGCTCACTTCAATTGGATTTAGTTTGCATTCTGTACATTTCCTTCAATTGTGTTCTGTACATAATTTCCTGTATCATTATTTCACCCCCCTCCCCCCTCCCCCCTCCCCCCTCCCCCTCCCCCAGGTGTCTCCGCTGGTATTGGCGCGGGCCAAAGCCAATGGTAGGGAGGAGTTGCTCTCACCACCACTTGAGGAGTCCTCTGGGTCACCATCAAATCCACCAACACAGCAGAGAAACAACTCGCCTCTTGTGAAGCACAATTCTCCCTCCTCCCTACATACTGTCAAGGTGTTCACCAGTTCTGAACACAGCATGCAGCCCTCTAAAGTAGACTCAACTGACGACTCTATCCCCACTTTCTCTCTGTCTCGAAGGAGCACTAGTAACTCAATAAACAGTGACGTTGGTAGCAGGCCTGATTCCCCTGGTTACCAGGGCTCAGATTTATAGCTGTTTATTTTTTATTGCACTTTTTATTTTATTTAGATGTTTGTGCCTTGCAAGTATACATGAGTGTTTCAATAATAATTAAATTAATGTTTGAAGATTGCTTAATGGATTTGCAGTGCAGTATATAGAATGAGAGTTACTCATCAACCAGGTTTAGCCTCGATTGCAAGCTTCTGCAAGATACTACTTTTGCACATGCGAATAACTATTTTGTGCAGCCTATATAAAAGACCTGCAAGTTTTGCATTCCACTCACCCATTTCCTGTCACAACATTGTTATTGAGCTATTAAAAAGCATGCAATCATAATTGCTTACCCATTGAGATCTAACAACAAGAAATAACAATTATCATTATAAATCATCTTTAACATTAACACAAACGCTGCGTAGTTAATACAGATGAGATGTAGGCAACTAATACAATAGTGAGCTGTTAACAAATCGTGCAAGGTCAAGTTATAAAAACTGTTTTGTTGCAGACATTAGATTAGAGTTATTTAAGTAAGAGTGGGATATTCGTCCGGCAGGAGGGAGTGGTTTCTGCATGTGGGGCATGTGCTCTGTTCGTTGAACCACGACCGAATACACTGCATGGAGAGAGAGGGAGAGAGGTTATAATTAATCGCTCTGTAGCATACAGTGGGTACACAGGGAGAGCATCATACATTACTGTACCAATCTACTGCAGGTACCTATAATTATATCCTAGTTAAAAATCCATCTCATACAACACTCCCTAAAGAAGCATTCTCAGATGCTCGTGCTCGTGTATTACTAGCCTACAATGGGACATTGACTATGCAAGGCTTCCATTACTGTATCACATGTGATCATAGGATTAACTCACATCCGAGTGGAAGCGGTGCCCACAGTTGAGAGTACTCGAGTCCTCCTCATACATGTCCTCGTAGCAGATGATGCACCATCCATCATTATCGTACTCTATATCTGACGTCTTGGGCGGTGGATCGGCAACAGCTACCGGGGGCAGCATCTTCCTAGCCGTTGCTGGATGACCTTTAGACATCTGTCGCCTTTTGCCCTTCCCCGAAACCACACCCCCAGCTGCCAGGAGTTTGCCGGGACCAGGAGAGGTGGGCGTGGTAGCTGAGGAGGTGGGGGTTTTCCCCGCTCGTGTGTCCAGAATGGACATGATCTGACTGGCTATGTTGTCCAAGGACAAGCCGGAGAGTGTGTTACCGTTGTTACGACGTACCTCACGTAGAACCGCCTTGAAATCGCTCCTGAATGACAAAATAACATTCATTTGTACACTGTACATACACAAGTTACACAAGCTTAGAGACTACACAGCCTCCTACACAAGCCTAATAAGGAGAGGGTATGCATAACCTATAATTACAACATAGGCTCACGAGGTGTACCACACTCACTTGCTGCACTGTGGATAAGATGGTGCCAGTTTCTCCA
Source organism: Halichondria panicea (assembly GCF_963675165.1). Lineage (NCBI taxonomy): Eukaryota > Metazoa > Porifera > Demospongiae > Suberitida > Halichondriidae > Halichondria > Halichondria panicea. Next base: position 6,029,268 of record NC_087385.1, on the reverse strand, counting down.
CGATCCTGTTGAAGCTGCTCACTTTCCTGGAGCCTCCTAATCCCTCGATATCGGTAGGGAGAGAGGCACCAGGGGAGGAGTCATTGTACAAACTAGACCCCACAGCAGACCCCACAGCAGATCCTACAGCAGACCCCACAGGAGAGGGGAGCACCGCTGACCCACCAACAGAAGCTGGCTGATCCTGCATGGAAAATAGAAGGACTGAAAAAAAATTACGCATAATTTATACAGATCATAATTGACTCAAACAATTTCTTTTAGTTGATAAAAATAAATGTTATGTGCTCCTTACCGCCAATGCTCCAGGTGGATTAGGCCCAGTGGGTGGTACATGTACAGGTGGGCGTGTCATAGGCTGATCAATAGGCACCCCAGGTGGTCGAATCATCATGGGCATGAAGGGGGGTCTGAATGGCATCCTGAACGAGGCCAACGCCTGAGGGAAGGGGACAGCAGGATTGGGAACGGGATCCAACACAGACAGCGGTTTTCCTGCTCTGATGTGCTTCTCCTGATCCTGCACCGCATTCTGTGTGTGTGTGTGTGTGTGTGTGTGTGTGTGTGTGTGTGTGTGTGTGTGTGTGTGTGTGTGTGTGAGGGGGTAGTAGTTGAAGCAAGAGCCATTGGATGAGTGGCTAGGTTTAGGCTTGAGATTGTGTTTGTACCTGATGGTACTATAGAGTAATTATTATAATTATAGTGGAACATACATACCACAAAGCAGTCCAGAGAAGTCCTCAGCTTGCCCTTGTAGTTCTCCCACTCATGGAAATACTCATTGTCCTTTGGTACATTCATACTGCAAGGACAGGAAACGTTACTATGTAATAATTATATGATTATGAATAAAATAGGCTTTAGTAGAAGTCCTCCTTCTCAGAAAACACTGATGATCATTTTCACGGATAACGTATCTGTGTAGACATACACACTTACATTATTCTGTCTACCTCCCTCAAATGGATCTCTGCCGGCCTGAACACAGTGTCTCGCCTCAGTCTGAGCAGCTCCAGCTCAGCATCCACAGCTCGACGGACGGCCAGCTGTTGTGCCTCACTCTGTGCCCTCAAGCGATCCTCCAGCCTACGCTTTTCAGTAGAAACGTACTCACTGAGGGAGGAGTAAGCATAGTCAATGGATTCTAAAAAGCACGGGGCTTAATTTTTAAAACAACAACAACAAATTAGAGAACTTACAGTTCTGCCCTGGTATGTACGAGGCTGCTCTCAGATTGCTTCTCCTTCTTTCCTGCCTCCTTCTTCATCCTACAACAATGGACGACAGAGATACACACAATGGCCAGTGTGCAATCAATTGTCTCACTTTTCGATTTTGTCGGACAAGGACTTGATCTCAGTCTTGAGTGAACGTGACTGCTCAGAGTGATCTTTCTTCTCTGCCCCAACTCTCTCTCTCTCCTCAGACACTTTCTTCTCTAGATCATTGATCTTAGATTGGTATTCCTGTACAGGGATTCTTGTCAGTCACATGACAATCACATGGACACAGCACAGTACTCAAAATAAAGAAATGACACAATTCATATTTACAGTATAGGTACAACCTGTTACTGTCACATGACCTATATACCTACCTCCTTAGCTTCGGCCTTAGATTGTTTCTGCACTCTGTCCAGCTCCCTCTTGTGATCACGCTGCATCTTGAACCTCTGGTCTTCACTCCCCTCCAGTTTAATCTGAAGATCAGTCTTCTCCTTCAAAACATTCTCAAAGCGATCTTTGAAATTCTCCACAGGGGCAATCTGATCGGTCATTACCCACTTGTCCGTCACCAGGGGCCGAACATCCACCCCAACACTCACTAGATTGACTGGTAAAACAGGTTTTTGCTCCCCCCACGATTCTTTTCGTCCTCCCCCAGTAACCAACTCAGACTTGACCTTCTCCACTTGGCGGTCCCATTCCGACATCAGCTTCTCCTCGGACGAGCCTGTCTTGATTCCATTCACTCTCTTTGACGTGGAATGTTTGGTGGCGATGATCGAAGGCTGTTTTGTCAATCCAAACGTCTCTTTGCACTCCTTGTCTTCGCGCTGCTCAATTTTATTCTTCTTTTCTTTGCTCTTCTTTCCATTTACAGATTTGGATGGAGGGTGGTCTGATTTCCCGCTGTCACCAGTGGAGCTCCTTGTGCTAGAGGCGGAGCCGGGTCGTGACCTGGTCTTAGTGGGCAGAACTGGACTCAAAACTCGCGGAGAGATGAGCGGAGAATTAGAAGAAGAATTTCCACCACTAGACAGTTCCTCGCCGTAAATTTTCGTTTTATCCGTTTTATCCATCACCTCGAACTTGGAGAGTTCACCTTCTGTGGAGGATTGCGAACGACTGTTTTTTTCGATTTTTTTGGACAATGTTATCTTTTTGATATTCTTTCCAGTATCGCTATCCGGGCTCAATCCACTACTTGAACTACTTGCGACAGAATCAATCGATGCAGCAATGACACACGAGTCTTCAATCAAGCAAATAAGTTCTCCATGGGATTTAAACTGGGAGGACATGAGTAAAAAGTTCTCGAGCCCCCCTGCTTTGTCAATAAGTCCTTTCTTGTCTTCGGGGAGCAAATTAAGAGCGTCGATGAGTTTTTTATCATTTGGAAGCAGTCCACCGTGACTCTTGAACACTTCACGAAACCAACTGAAGGAAAATGAGGAAGAAACAAATGAGGAGAAAACAACACATAATGTAATCATCCTGTGTGTGTGTGTGTGTCTCTAGGCTGCTACAGCTGCTCAGGGATTAATGAATATACTAGAAAGAGAGCACTACAAGCTGTAACCATGTGATAAATGAATGTGTAAGATTGGCCAAGAGTCAATGACAATAATAATTCATCAATGTCGAGACTAGAGGTACGATGGGATGAGGAGGGAGGGACTACATTGTGTAAATATTTGGGTTGTTCAGATATTTTGAGTATTTTCAATGTCACTTACAGTGACTCAACCAAACTGTGAAACCATCACTACAACCAAATAGCATCTAAATAACTTCAACTAATCACCAAAGTCACCATTACCCAACAAAAGGTATAACAGTAGGCTACATGTAACATGAGAGATTACGTACGAATATATATATTCGTTTTCATTTTTGTCAGCTGCCTGTGGGGGAGGGGGGCGTGGCACTAGTCCCAACACCTCAGAGGTCTCAAACTGCTCTATGGCTTCCCTCAGGTGCTTCGGCGGTTGAAACGGATACTCTTCGTCTGGCACCCACTTGGGACTGTATGTGTGGTGTGTGTGTGTGTGTGTGTGTTAGGTGAGTGTGTGGAAGTGTGGGTGGGAGCTGAGACATTTAGGAACAAATGTTTTGGGTTGTTCAGATATTTTAAGGATTTTTTCAACGTCACCATAGCAACTCAACCAAACTGTGAAACCATCACTACAACCAAATAGCATCTCAAAATTGCATTGAAGTGTTACACAGCAAAATATCGTACACTTTATTCTGAGCCTCCTCCTCTGGACTGATGTCACTCCGCACCTGGTACTCGAACCCCAGCTGCTCCACCCCCAGTGTTTTCTTCTCTTTCTTCTTTTTAGCCTTCATTCTACCAGAGTCCTGCATGAGATAGCCAGCCAACCAACTATACAAAGTTATACTAAAAAATTTTTAACAATAATAAGCTGAGTCAACCAAACCAATGATTCTAAGCAGAGTGTTGCAATTGTACTAACAAAGCTTACTATTGACACACGACGTGAGCTAGCAGCCACACACTAGAGCACTCACCCAGAGTAGGTCCGACAGGCGCGGTGCAGCTCAAGCAAATTAGCCTCTGATTACATCAGGCAAAAAAACATACGACGTGGGTGGATAATTATTGCTCAATCAAAAACTAATTGCTAGAGCTGCACCACGCCTGTCGTACCTCCTCTGGCACCCACCTTGCTGTCCACGTCTATTGTCTGCCGTCGGTTGATAATCTCCACAGTGTCCTCCAGTTTCCTGGCATCCTCCTCAACGGGTGAGGGGCTGCCTTTAGCGTCGTCTTTCAAACTTCCTTCTGATGAGACACTTTCAGTGGCCACCTTCTTAATGACCTCCTCTATACCAGCATCGCTAGCATCGTCAGAGGGAAGTTTTTTCCTCGAGACTTTCGATTTGCTGGCCTTCCTTGTCTTTTTCTTTGTTACATGATTAGCTAACTGACCAGAAGGCGGGGCCTTATTGGCAGGTGGCTCAAACTGAAAGGAAAATCAATGATTAACTAACTGTACACAATAAGTTGAGTTATGAAAGGAAGTGTGTACAAGCTTCAATATTCAATCAGTTTCAGATGATATATACTTATCACTGTAACCTAACCTGGTATGGCCATTTATACAACACCAGGAGTACATGTAGTTGCTCCATGTACTCCTGGTACAGTACATACACACAGCAGGTCTCACATGACCACCAAGACTACAACAGATAGGAAATAAATAGCTACCAGGAGTACAAATACATTATGAGTAGCTGTCTTTCATGCTCTCTTACCTTGATCTTGCATTTTCCCTTAAGGTTGAACACAGAGACAGAGTCCACCTCCCCCGCGCAGTCGGGAGTGGGACAGGAAGTGAGGAGGAAGTCACGATCAGAGTTGACAACACTCTCGTTCTTAAAGCGTCTCCAGCAGGTTGGGTGGTAGGCTATGGAGCAGCTCTGAGAGCAAGTCAGGAACACATGACCTTTGTACTCTGGGGGGGGGATAAATATCACACATAATACTAATAATGCATTAGTGTACGTAGCATCTTCACTGTCAGAAAACCACAAAAATAATCATTGAAATTGGACGACCAGAACGAGTACACATCTACAAAGTATGTCACGGATCATTAAAATAATTCCTGGGAGATATTTCATGTTCAGCTTGTAGACACAGTAACGGACAAGCACTGCTACACATTGTCATGGTGAGGAATTCACATGTTAGCTGGCAATAACAAAGAGCTCCCAGCCATATCCATGCCTCAACCCACACACTTGATCTGTTACCGCCCACACACCAGCATCAGCTCTCACCTTCGCTGACTATTTTGATGTTAGACGATTTGTGATGTTGCGTGCAGTTGCCATAGCGACAGACAGCATCCGGCACACATGCTGGCTCACAGCTCTGTTGGATCTTTTGCAAGTTGGCCTGTCACAGAGAAAACAAAACAAAGTATGACTAGAAAGATCAAAAGCAATGAAAGCAACAATGGAACACATGTTTTCATTATAAGCTTCACGTACTCTCACTAACAATGTACACACTATTAAACCCTGTAGGCATATAGTACAACAGTGGAGTACAAGGCCAATATTATAGGGCCATGCATCCTTACTTCAATATTCTGCAGTAGAGCCTCGGACATGATCTTACTGGTACCGGGCCACGTGAAGTTGGGTGGGAGTTTAACGAGTGGCAGCTGTTCCAGTCCATTTCTAGCAGTGAGAAGAGCGCGAGAGTGTCTGTGCAGGAGGACCAGGGCTCGGGCCGCACCCCAGTGAGCGGGGACAAAGTGCATGGTGCGATATTCCTCCAGGATAAATTGGAACTGTTTGAGAGCCAGCTCAGCAGACTAGAGGGGGCGGGGGAATGTGTATAATTATGTGTAAGGGCACTCATGCTTCCATGCAGTCTCAATACTGACCATATGCATTTATGAACAATGCAACAATGTGTTCAAACTGACACTATTGTTCAGAGTTATTCACTTGGTGTAAGCTATTGTCTGGTTACACTACACCCTCGCCATGCAGCCACGCATGAATGACAATGAACAAACTAAATCACACAGCGTGACTTCTGTGGTTAGAGATAGTGTCCTCGTGACTCTAGCTATCCCATCTTGTGGCTCTCAAATATGCCATTTAAAGACAAAAGGGGCCAGCCACTTCTTGAGGGCAAATTAATGGAGACATAGTCTATATAGGAGGGAGTTCCATATTTATAATTATACTGATGGTGTGTAAGTCTATTGCTAGAGTGGAGATATTAACTGCTTACCATGAAACATTTTGAGCTAGATGTACTTACTTTGTGGGAGCCATTCTCCAGGAGAGAGAGACCGTACGCAAAGTGTACAGAGATGGAGAATTTCTTTCCTTCGAGTAATGACAGACAGTTCTTCCACTGCAAGGACATTATAACAAAATAAAAGTACAAATACCAAAACAGCAACTGTTACAGTATCATCAGCTGGTCGGTTGTTCAGAGAAGAGTATGTTTTTTTTCAATGTCAACTTGACTCATGCAAACTGTGAAACCATCACTACAACAGCAGCGGCTATGTACATACACTAATGCATGTAATACTGAAACACACCCCTTTATCCTTTTTTAGTAGAGATTGGGCCTCTTCAAAGTAGAAGACAGCTTCTTTGATGTTCCCTTTGAGAAACGATTCTGAAGCCTGCTTACAAACTCTTTTCAGCATTTCATACGACACTTTATTTTCCTGCGTGACCTGTAAAAATTGAGTCACATGTGCGTACCGTATATATAGGGTGTGTGTGTGTGTTACGATATAAGGGCTGTGGTGTACATGCAAAGGGGGAGGAGAGTGGGTATAAGAAAAAGGGGCGGAAATGTGCCTAATGGGGTGGATTATTGTAAGAGGATTCATCAATCGCTAATATATGGATGCTTACCTCGACTTTTTCAGGAACTGAGCAGGAAAAAAAACACAAGTAGTGAAGTAAAGACACAAAGAACACTATCAGAACTTACAGATATCGATGGCCTTCTTGAGAAGATCTCTGTCTTTGGGGCTGGAGAATTTCTTGTGGTATTGGTTGCTCACACGCTGCATGAGCTCTCGCTCCCCGCACGCCTTGAGGGCAACAATGTAGCGAATGTAGCCCTTGGGAAAGTTGGGGTCGAGAACCATTGCACGGAGACCATCAGACAGAGATGACCTGTAGCGTGAACACAATCTCTTTTCAATTGGTTATTTGTTGTCCCCATTTGAGCTACAATACTTACACCTATTCAGCCACAGTTTAATACCTAAGATTTGTTGTGTATGCTAACACATGTACAGTATCTCTCTTAAGACTGTGTGCTACCACAAACATTCCTAGCATTCAGACAAGAGTCCTTAATGAACTCTTGGTTCAGAGTACAGCTCTCACTTGTAATCCTTCAGTTCCATGTATGCTAGGGCACGGTTGGTGTACAGCTTGATTTTGTAAGGGCTGCAGTGGGTCATAGTGCACAGTGTATGAGAGATGCTACAGTTAGGATACCCAGCACAGCATTCTAGTAATCTTCTTGGATACTCACCAGCACACTATTGCGGTGGAGTATTCTTCTATCGCCTCTCGATGCTTGTTAGCATTGACCATATCATCACCACTCTTTTTCAACGGTTCTCCGACCTGTCCAAAATTACAGGCAATGCTTGTAATTAGATAGGTATGTAGTACTTGATCAGTACAACTACCTCTTCATCAGACAGAACTTTATCTTGAAACTCTCTGTGGAAGTCATGGTTGTCCTTCACATACCTAAACACGTGATCAGCAGCTGTGTGTGTGTGTGTGTGTGTGTGTGTGTGTGTGTACATGTGTGTATGGGTGTGTGGTATGTGTGTGGTATGTGGAGGGGGGCTTACTTTGGTTAATGACATACAGGCAGCCCAATTCAACAGGGAATTGATCCATCGGAGTGCCTGGCTTTGACTTAAATTTAAAGTCGCTGATCCTAGAATGAGAAAGAGACAGTCAATAAATGAGCACTCACAGCTAGCACACTCTAACATATACGTATACACACCTGCTCTCACTCCACCCACTCCCACTCCACTACCCACACCCCAACTCCACTCCACTCACATAAGCGTGAACCAACTGCACCCTCTGGCTGCTCTGACGGCACGTTTAAGCGATCCTTCCTTCTTCTCCTTCTGAACATCACTAGCTAGTTTGAGGAGCACAGCTAGTGACTCTGGTGATCTCCTGTCCACCTGCACCATGGGTGAGAATACAACATCTAGTTGTCAATGATCTCACCTACATACACACAGGCCCACATACACACACCATCCCACATACACACAAGCCCACACACACACACAGGCCCACATACACACACACACACCATCCCACATACACACAAGCCCACACACACACACACAGGCCCACATACACACAAAAGCCCACACACACACACACCATCCCACATACACACACAGGCCCACATACACAAAGCATTGACATAAAGGAAATGACATGCAAACAGATTACTGAACACAGAGAAGCTGTGAAATCCCAGAGTATACTAGTTGCCAACACTATGTGGCTACTCACCATTGTATTCCTACAGTAGAGGAGGGCAGAGTCGAGCAGGTCCACAGAGGAACGTTCCATTTCACTGAGACAGCCTGTATTGTAGTTACTGCAGGAAGTATAGCAGTGACTGCAGGAACCATCACTAGCTAACTGTCAAGAGATTGCTAACTGTTCGGTCACCAAACATACACCAACTAGCACATTTCAAACATAATAATTGTGCTTGGTGGATATGGTAGTACCAAGGAACAAGCTGCTACAGTATAAGTGCTACTTAGTAGATGTAACTTTATTTTCGAAATTGATAAACCATCTCATATAAAAGGGTGTAGACATTATATACCCAACACCATATCAAATATATCGACTGTGGAAACTGTAGCTATACCCTCAGGCCTACGTCACTACTGAGCCAATATAGAGAATAGCTTGCAGACCTTAGCTTACTTAGCTACAAATTAGAGCAGATTTCACTAATTAATATACTCCACAGATATGCTAACTATGGTCACAGAAACAAAGCATGGAGTTTTCCCTAAGCCTAGTGAAGTGCCCCCTGGTGTTTCCCTAATTAGCCTCTGGCCTACTGGGGTGCCCCCAGGTGTTTCCCTTAGCTAAAGACAATCCGCAATCTGATAACAAAACAATGAGCTAGATTAAAATAACAACACCTTACATACAAAAGTAGCAAACTGTCAGAATCCGAATGTATCTCCAGGTTCAAATCTTTGATCAATAATAATTGTCAAAGATGGTATTAACAGATACCAGACAAGATGAGCAGAGATAAGATATCAATGATCTTGTTCTACTCACGTGTCAGACATGAGAAGACCCGCCTCTTGACACCACTTGAGCCAGATATCCTCTTGGTGGGCGTGTCCGTACAGGAAGGGAGAGAGCAGGTAGACAGTGATGACATTGAGCTGTCTGTCTATGGATGTCTTGTCCTGCTCCAACCAACGCTTGGCTATTTTGTCTACAGGTGAGTGGAGGAAAACCACAACTGAATAGCCACAATCATGGAAGCATACTAGTTCTCAGGGTCGCGATTTGCAGGGTATCATGGAAGTTAAAAATAAAGCATAAAACATCAATACAATTGGCAGTGTGGTATAAAAGTGACTGTGGTAATAATGACTTAATCAACACTGTAATGTTAATTGTATATCCCACAGGCTTATGCAGATACTGAGCAAGTGCCTCACAGTGTTCTCCTTTGGGGTCCACCCACTTGGGTGAGGTTGGCACGGCAGCAGCAGTGGCAGCAGGGTTATCCTCGTCCGCACTGTCTACCTCATCCTCGTCTGTCACATACTGTAGACGTGGTGGTGAAAGGGTTAACGAGAGAATGGAATGTATCGTGAGTGTAGCACAATTAATTAAATTAAGTAAATGCATTACCAGTAAAAGCCTCAACTAAAATGCCAAATAAAGAAATGTTGATAGACTGTTAACAATTTTTGCTTTTAAAGGCAATAAAGCTTTAGCAAACGATGTATTGTGTGTAACAATACAAATTGTTGAGCCATGCTGCAGTGATTTGACAACTGCATTCATAAAGCCTCTAACAAATGCTAGGGTGATGATTAAGATATTAGGGGCTGCACACACTGTTAGACCTCCCACTGACGCAAGTGTATTCATTCCTTTGTTAATCATCGCACGAGTCACAGAGAACGATGAGCAAACAACCCCACCCTTTGCAGACAGGTAATATAAACATGGCACCGCAATATTAACTTCAACATTTGACCATACATACGACACTGTACAACTACCTACACAACAATGCATGCGTATGCGTACATCATTCTGGATCATTCTGGATAATTTTTGGACAACAAAATTAATTGGATTTTAGATTGTTCGTATTATTTCAACTTTTTGTGTTTTTATAGATTTACAAAATTAGTACAGACAGCATGTGTGAATACTTAGCATCATGTAGGTACTAACTGAGACGCACACAGGGAAGCTTCATAATTAATTATTAATGTAGATGTATAAAAGTATTAAAGTCAACTCACCTCCGAACTAGAGACACTCTCTAACTCAGGCATGTCATCATCACTGCAGTCACTGGACATCGTACTTCTTTATAGTTAACAGAGCAGCTTTTGTTTATCACAGAGGACAACCCTGAGTCCCTGGGTACGGTATAGCGAATCTTGCGAAAGCGTGTTTTAATGAATAATGGGCGGAATTCACGTGAGTAAGGTAGACCTGGTAGTGGGCGTACGAAAGAATGTGCACTTGACATGAGCTGCATACTAGCTAGAGCAGGCTGCAAAAATGGATCTGCGGCTGGTGCTCCTTATGATTGTTATTCTGCTAGAGTCTCCACAAGGGAGCAGCTCTCAATCACCCTCAGGGCCAATGCAAGGTGAGACCAGCCCCTCCCCCCCTTTCACTAGTGCTGTTTTAGTTTGTGATGTCATAATGTCATGTTAATGAGTTATGCTGAGCTCTCTGGCTTCCAGGTAATAACAGGAATTAGGGTAGTAATTTAATATGCCTCTTGTGTTCTGGTTACTGCAGACATCAGAAGCAACCACACTTGTGACTTCGAGTCTCTGAGCAGCTGTGGATGGACTATCAGTGAGAGTGATGCTCAGGGGACCAGTGGGATATCCACGCCGCAGTTACGGCCTACATTGAGTCCATCTGTGGATGCATCAGGAAACCAAAGTGGTAAAGCAATTCATGCAAGAATGTAATCCAGGCAAAAAATTAACGTATTTGGAGCCCATCATGCCTCCTCCTTGAGAGCTGGGAGGTACACAGTTGAATACTGTTGCTTTTCAATGATTCTACTCTACAAGCCTTGATTTAATTGTATTCATGGTCTCCTACCTGTCGTTTAGTCTACATAATTATGTGAGCTAACGGTTGCACCCCACTCTCCCTCTCACAGGTCAATACTTCTATTTTTCATCAAGTACCCTCTCAGAATCAAAAAGAATCCTCCATTTTCCCTCATACATTCTAATTTGTGGCATATCTTTCTCACACTATGTCAGTGGTCCTCTCGACGTTGGCCTGCTCTTTGAGAACTATGTCTATCGTTCACTGTACATGACCCAGGCACCCAATGATACTACTAATGCTGTTTGGACGAGAGAAACACTTAGCTTCAACACATCCGAACCATTTGAGGGGTCTCTCTACTTTGAAGTGTCTCCGTATGATTTTGGAGAAGCACCGATGGAGCCGGGTGGCTACGATCTTTTTCTTGGGCTGGATGATATCTCCCTCACTTTTTGTCTACCTTGTGACTATGATGCTCTAGACAATCCGGGCGGTCTTGGTCTGATGGGAGCAAATGATATAACTGTACGTTTGCGTGTCACTTCAAAGGAAATTTACAATGGGTCGTCTTCAGTATGTCCCAATCAGCCATTGCAATACAACATTGAATCAGGTTAGCGTAAATATTCATAGGGTACCATTGACACACACCCACACACCAACCCACCCACCCACCCACACACACACACACACACACACACACACACACACACACAGTCGAGCCCCCACAGGTGGCTAGCGTATTCTCTCTGGATGCAATGACAGGAGTACTGTTAATTCAAGCCCAAGGACCTGGCCTCGAGCCCAGTGGTGTACAGAATGGAAGACTGGAAGTAAGCAGCAAAATAGAGCTTTATTAAATTTCATATTTTCCCTTCTTTCTCATAGATAAGTATCCACATCCCTGGCTCCAACTATAGCAACATTTCCCCTGCTGTTCACCACTCCATGATGATCTCCTTCTCCCAGCCTCCCACCATCACACACACAGCTCCACCCACCCTCTCTGTGCAAGTCGGAATCATCTTCTCTTATCAATTCACTGTTTCTTCAGCTCTCGGGCAGACATTGAATTTCGGTGAACTAACAACTGATCCTCAAGGCTTGGTGGACAATGTGAGCATTGCTATTGCTGGTACAGAAGCTACCGTGTCTGGAATGATATCTTTGAGCAGAGATCTTCCTATAATACTCGAGAATAATACAAGTCCTTCGATATCTATTCCGATAATAGACACATATGGTGGTGTCCTTGTTGCAAGTACACAACTAGTGATTGAACAGAGTGCTCCACTTTTCAATCAGGATTATTACGAATTTAGTACCGTGGAGGGTAGCACTGGCGTTAGGTTGGGTCCCATTCCAATCGCAGATCCAAATGGGAACTCTATCAACCTTCCAGTAATCGTTGAAGATGTTGAATCGAAACTTTTTAGAGTCATCTTCGGACAGGCTGCAGGAATATTTACGAATGTGCTTCTTTTGGCAGATTTGACATTGGATTATGAGCGGTTTCAAGAGTTTAACTTCCACATAACGGTTCAAGACGCAGATAACAGCTCTCTCTCCTCCCAAGCTACTGTGAAAGTCATTGTTATCCCTGTGAATGAGTTCTCTCCAGTATTTCAGACAACAGCAGAGTAAGTGTGCTATATAAACAGTTACAATACTATGCTAAGCAAGCTGAGCAACCTAAGCAAGCTGAGCCTCCTTCATAGGCCTCTAATGAGAGGAAGTGCGGCTTGGGATCGAGGCTAAAGCAAGCTGCTTAGCATTGAATATTTGATCTACTAGTAGTTGTTTTGCAGTACTCCGCTATGGATTATGGTACTAACAAATTTGCATTCCTGCAGCTATTCCCTGGATATCAGTGATGTTGAGCCTCGAGGTCACTTTGTAGCTGAATTCCTTGCGCAAGATCATGACAATGGCATTGATGGTGACATCACATACTCCATCACTGCTGGAAATGATGAGGGATTCTTTGAGATAGCCGTACCTTCTTTTGGAGATGTGACTGTGGCACGATCACCCATTCTTCCTCATACTTACACTCTGACCATCACGGCTACCGATGGTGGCAGTCCATCTCTCTCAACAGATGCAGCACTCACTATAAGAGTAGTGGCTACTCACACTATTGACTGCACAGAGCCTCAGTTTGGACCTCCCATCATCACCTCAGACCCACTGTCTTCGAGGGTAATGGAAGTTTCAGTTGCTACAGAAATCTCGCTGTCTTGTGAATATTTTGCCAACCCGATAGCGAGGGTATACAAATGGGTGCACATCGATGAGCGCACTATTCTGGAGTCGAGTGATCATTATACTGTGAATCAACATTCGCTGGTTGTGCATAATCTGACTATAGAAGATGCTGGTGTGTATGACTGTAATGTCACCAACCAGTGTGGGAATCGTACACTTGGCTACTTAGTGAATATCATTGGTGAGTGAAAATCTCTATCATACAATAAAATATTCAATTTCTGATGATCTTCTTTCAGCTCAAACTTAACCGACTTAACCACTTGACATTTTTTCGATAATGATATAATTTATTATAATTGCAGATTATCCGGACCCTCCTCTGAACCTAGAAGTTATTTCTGGCCCCGACATGACCTCTGCCACGATCATCTGGGACTCTCCCTCAACGAGTTCCCATCCCAACCCATATGTTCTTAAACCTCTTGACAGCTTTGAGGTGTGGGTACGCCATGCAGATGAGGAAGACTACCAGACGCTTTCCTCAGTTGATTCAAACGTACTCAGAGTGAATGTGACCGGACTCCACCCTGGGACCTTCTACTGGATGGTGGTAGCCTCCATTAACACAGCTGGCTCTAGTCTCTCGAATGCCATCAACATCACTACACTGTCATCTGGTATGTACGTGCAAGGTGGCATTTTCTCTCAGCATTCAGTTTGCGATCATCAATTTGATGTGTATATTTCATGCAGCATTACGTTCAAATAATTTATCAGATCACTCTCAATGTTTCATTTCAGTTCCCAAGCTTCACTATCTTCGAGCCACTGAGCAGTCCAACCAGTCCATCCTCATTGAATGGGACCTACAGTACAGCGGAGGGTCTTCCATTGTGTCCTTTGAGATTCACGTAATCTTGCAAGAGCATCGAGTCAAGAGAGCAACTCCTGACCTCATCTACCACGTTAGTGTGACCTCTAGTCAACTCGTAACTAGGAGCTTGCAAAGTGGACATAGCTATATTGTTATGGCAACACTGTACAACAGTCTAGGCTCAAGCGATGAATATGCAAACGGTAAGCGTCCATTAATTCCTTACAGTGATTTTGATATTACTTTTAATCTCCATGCAGTATATATCGGACCTAAAGATAACCTGTTTTGTGATTTTGAAACCCCTGATTGCTTCTGGCAACTTAACGCTGGTGTCATAGCAACAGCTGAAAGTACCCCTGTGACTTTCGTAAACGAAGACTCAGCTGGGAATTCATTTGGTCATTTTGTTTTGGCTGAGTTAAGTGCTGGCGAGGAGACCGTTGGCATCTCGTATACCAAAGCATGGTATGTGTGTGGATACTCATTCTCTTATCAACTAAGCGATGATGCCGTACTGAGTCTGCGTAGTACGTCTGGAAATGTGGTATGGTCTAGCTCCATGGCCACCAGTGGGTGGGTCGGTGTGAGGAGCAATGGTGAACAGTTTGTCACTAGTAGTCAAGAGGAAGAATTGCAATTTGTACTGCAAGGAACTGGTGCTGCCACTGTTGGTAAGTAGGGTTAGCTTCTGTAGTTAGTATAAACCTCCAATGTATTTACACTGTCCTGTAAGTATGTACTTGCTGAACATTTTTTTGACAAATTTTGTTTATGTTTGAATTCTTACTTACTCTGCAGCTATAGATAATGTAGAGCTCCAGTTTTGTCTACCTTGCGACTTTCCTCAACTCCAAAATATTGGACTCAATTTGACGTATCCCTCTGATGTTGATTTGTTCCTGAGGACTGAGCAAGTGCTATCACTGTCTGCAGATCTACTGGATTGTTCATCTGCTCTCTTGGAATTCTCATTGATAAGAGGTTAGACATACAGAAGATATACTCCTGCTGTTACTAAGTGACCTCATTTGTTCATTGTGAATTTAGTGCCAAAACTGTACACTCCCTACCTATCGTAATGTCATTAGGTAATCGGTTTATGTATTTACAGTGATACGATTGCTTTGGCCGTGCAGTTATTCCCAGTGAGTTGGAGCCCAGCTTCAGTGTGTCACCAGAGTCTGCCCACGCTGCATCCATCTTCATCAGTGCTATCCCCTCTGATAGAGTGCTACCTCACACTCCTGGATACATAGAGGTGGGGGGGGGGGGGGAAGGGGCTGTTACCATGCATACACTCCATTGTAGATAATGTATGTGAGCATATCTATTGTATTTATTATCATAATTATCAGACTCTTGCAGAATTTACGGAGTTCTTTTTTTGCAGATCTCAGCTTCTGTAGTTAACTCTGACTATCACCCTGACAACAGTCGTATTGAGACAACAGTGCTCATAGAGTTCATCCTCTTGTCGGCCAGTGAAAACTGCTCGTTGCCTCGGGGCTGTGACTTTGAGGGGGAGTGTGGAGAGTGGAATGTGGGGAGTGGTGTACGACAGCTGACCGGAGCAGAGGCACCTGTACCAGCACTGGCTTCTAATCAAGGTATCTACTACATTTAGTTGAACAGGGTATGTAACTTTACACATGCATGTGCGTGCATGTCAGTACCTACAGTTAAATAGATGTCCTGTTATTACAGTATTAATGTTATGCGTACGCACAGTTCCACCTATGTACTTATGTCTAGCAAGAGGTTCAATCATGACATGGTTGATTAGTTGCATCAATCAAATACTATAGTATGTATATATGCATCCCATTACTTACTTACACGCACACACACACACACAGGCAACTTCCTCTATGGTGATTACACATCCACCACTCTCCCCTCGAGCACGGTCACCTCGTCTCGTATCGGAGACACCTACTGTGCCATCTCCTTTTCCTACTCTGCATCATCCTCGTTAGAGCTGGCGGTATCTGTGGGAGGCATTGGTCAGGTTTGGACCAGTCTACTAGCGACAGCTGCTAACTCAGTGGACTGGAGCTACGAGGTGGTCTCCATCGATCTGAACTCTGTTAGCTTGTCAAGTGAGAGAGAGTTGACATTCTCTGTTGGACAGTCTGGTGAGGGGGAGATGGACGCTTCACTCCCTGTGTATGTGGCATTGGACAACATTACAGTGCATCCGTGCATCGACTGCAACACTCCAGGTAATTGAGATCATCGAGATTTGCATTTGTGTTTGACTACTCGTGTTTCGTTTAGAGTGTGTTTTCACCACCTGCACACCTGGACGATACTTTGCGTTGGGAGAGGAGAGTTGTGTCACCTGCCCCCAAGGCTACTAGTAAGATTCGAGTGTGTGTGTGTGTGTCTTATATTACACTGTGGTTACTGACTAATTAGCTGTCCTGATTGGAGGAACTTCCCCATTCCTTGCCCTCCTGGGACGTTCAGCGATGTGGAGAATGCAGCATCATCGAGTGTGTGTGTGGTAAGTGTTAAAAAAGTGCACGTATATCCTCAACCTAGAATTTGTGTTTTCATAGACCTGCCCTAGCGACCGCTACTCTCTGACTCCTGGCTCTACCTCATGTGAGGCATGTCCGCCTGGTTACAGCTGTTTGGACTCCGCCCACTTACCTGTGGCCAACGATCAATGCTCAACAGCAATTACACCAACAACAGGTGAAACAACTGTGGCTTACTTGATTTGTGTCTGGATAAATTTTTTATAGCCATAATTACAATTTTTATGTTTTATTTTCTGGGGCAAAAAAAAATTATTAGTTGTCCCCTGTAGCTCCAATGCTGACAGTGATTGTTGGGGCAGGTGCTGGGGGCGTGGCACTGTTACTGTGTCTGTTGCTCTCCTGTGTGGTAGCTTGCTGGTGCTACAAGTCCAGGAAAGGTCAGTGCATACATGGTGCCGTTCATATATAGTATGATGTGTGTGTGTGTGTTCACGTTTTGTGTGTCCAGGAAACAACAAGAGAAAGAAAAATGCAAGAGTTCGACTACTTGGAGAGGATATGTAAGTGAAAAAGCAGCTGTAAGGCGTTTTATGTGATTTACCTTTTTTTTAACAGACTACGTAGCTTCTCATGACACATAATCACACTGTTAATAATTGTTATGTCGACCTCTAGGATGAGTATTGGCAGTGCTGGGTCCTCCCTGGGCAGGAGCAGTATGGCCACCATGAGCACATTCGATAGTCATGGTCGACGTTGGAAGAAGGGAAGAGATGTCTCTACACTCATGGTGAGTGTGTGCATGCTCAGTCATTACATAATTATGACCATAGGACAACATTACACTCCTCTATAATAATGGATAGCTTTTGTCTCTATAAGGTGTCTTTATGCTGTACCCTCTTGTCTATATTTGTGCACACAATTATTTCCCATGCAATCTGTCTCTTCTACTATCTATGCTTCCACCCACACACACGGGCCCACACACGCCCACACCATACACACAGTCTTTCTTAAGTGATGATGATGATGGAGGTGGTGGTGAGGCATCTTGGGACGACACAGAGCAACTGACCAAACCCCCGGGAAATGGTCATGTGATATCAGGGGGGGATGATCGCCCGACAGTGTTCAAGAACAGCGCTTTGGAGGGAGGGAATGAACTACAACTAGCTGATTATGACAACCATGATGGAGACCAGGGCAATAGATCAGCAGCAAACACGTCACACTTCTAGTCTATAATACAATATCATAGCGCTTTAATTGATATCATTATTGTGCTAATTGCCCTTCACAGTGAAAATATTATACATGTATGTACACATGTTCAGATAAGTAAATATTTACACCTAGAAGGTGTGTTTCTATTTGCACAAACGTAAAAAAATATACTCATAATAATCGGCTAATGTTCAGTGCCGTTGTTCACTTCATGCATAATCTGAGATACTAGTTCAGAATGTGAGCGGTTCTCTTCACTCGTTTCTTTCAGACAGTCCATAAACAAATCGAACGCTTGCCGTCCCTTACTGGGCAGCTTCATCAAGATAAACATGTTCTTGTCTCTGGTTGTCATGGTGGGTAGATTGATTCGTTCCACTTCGTCTGTAGTGAGCAGCTGTTTGGCAAATAACGATGTCTTCATGTGGTCAGGGTTCATATCTCGAGTCAGCTCTACTGTGAACTTCTTCAGAATTCTCATCTTGATGTTGCTGTCCATCACTGGAGTGCTTCCTTCCTGCGTGTATGAAGGCAATCATAGGCTGTCACACTGTGAGCCTATTTTCCTTACCTCAGTAGAAGAGATGTAAACACAGCAGAGGTTGGATTACTGGTAAAAGATCATTCAACAAAAAACCACAAATTAACACTTAGTCCGTAATAGATAAAATAAGGAAGGGAATCTTTTAGCCTCGATCCAAGGCCGCACTTTCTTTTTAAGGCCGGTGTATATGAAGAGTGAATATAGATGCATGCATGTAAAACAAGTCAGTGAGCTAACTTTAATGTTATAGCTTTATTCCCTCTACTATATTTAACACTCTTGAGCGAAAGCATAACATGGCGAGAGGCATTAGCACAGCGCAGCTTGCAACACTCGTATTTAATAGTAGTATTCGAGACTATTGTATTAGCAAGGAGCTTAGCTCAGTTGAATTGTTAATTGGCTCTGTTATTTACTGCAAGAGCAAAAGTTATATGCAAAGTGCACTACTTTGCAAAGATTTTTCACTTATAAGCTGTGAAGTTTCAACAAAAACCAACGGTACGTAAAAAAATAAAAAAAATTCTATACTTGGTGACAGAAAAACTATGGAGTATTTGTGCAGTTGGAATAAATCAGTTTAGACCTCGGTACCAGGTGGAGCGGTCATTGATGGGTTAAGGGTATTCATTTGCTCGAGGATGAAGCCGATGGTGTGTTGTCGTATGACTGCTATGTGGCTCTGCAGCTGATGGATCTTAGCATTGGCCTCAGCCAGCTTGGCCAGTAGCTCAGAGTTCTCAGCAGAGAGGGCATCACGGGCCTGCATGTGTGTGTGTGGAGTATCAAGTATAAATGTGCAGCCAACATTTGGTTACATCAAATCCAATAGAGGAGAGGGTAGTACAAGTGAAAGAGAGGAAAAGTTTTCTCTCTTCAGAGATTTTGTAAGCACACACATCTGAGGGTAATGAGAGAGCTCACCACTTCAGCCCTCTGGAGTCTCTCCTTGAGTGATATATCATCATCACAGTAGAGCTCTAAGCCCTCGGGATTGACAGCACTGGCTTGTCTCCCCTTGCTCCCCTCTGAGCAGGACAATACAATACGCATGACATAACTACTGTGTACACCACTAGTATACAACATCACAAGACTGAAAATCAAGTACACCCACACACCCACACACACCCACACCCACACAGTGCTTGTGGGGGGGGGGGGGGGGGGAGACAACCATCATTACGTACCAAAGACTTTTGAAACCAGCTGTATAGTGTTACCTACACATACATGACTGTAACACATGCACACTTACTTTTCTTCTCCTTGGTCTTCTTGCAGTCAATAACTACGTAATCCTTGCAATGCTTGTGACAACTGATGGCACAGTCCTTACACCGAACACCTTGACGAACTATACCTTTCATCTGTGTAGGGGAATGGAAAATTGAAATTGAGACAAGTCACTATGCAAACACACTGTGTAGCAATGTACACTGTTTTATGCAAAGCAAAGGTCTAACAGAAAGTAATATAATTTGATCTGAGACCTGCATTTGAAGTGAAACAAAATGTTTACACGCACACCCTCACAGGCTCACCCTCACACCCCTCACAGGCTCACCCTCACACCCCCTCACAGACTCACCCTCACACCCCCTCACAGACTCACCCTCACACCCCTCACAGACTCACCCTCACACCCCCACCACAGACTCACCATTCCCTTGCAGTGAGCACAGACGGGGGAGGAGAGGAACGTGTGCTCCTCAAACTTGTGAGTGAATCTCTGTCTCAGTGAAGTGTTGGCAGATAGGAAGTAGGAGAGAAGCTCTTCGTAACTGATTGTACCATCACTGTGTGCGTGCGTGTGTGTGTGTGTGTGTGTGCGCATGCGTGCGTGTGTGTGTGTGTGTGCGCATGCGTGCGTGTGTGTGCGTGCATTCAGGTAACTCACAAAGTTTCTGCGTGTTATCATGTTCTATAATTATGGCTGCTAGTAATTACATACACATGTAAAGAATATGCTAACAAAAATTCTTTGAGTAAAGCCACAAAATTGCTGTACAGTAATCAACGCATGTGTATGCCCATTATGTACAATGTAGCTATAAGTAGCTCACTTGTCCTGGTCGAGAACAGAGAAGTGCTCAATGAAGGGAAAGTTGGAGGAGATGGAGTCAAACTCTTCAGTGCTGATCGTACCACTGTTGTCACTGTCGTAAGCTCGAAACACAGCCTGTAGCATGCAAGATAACAATTAATGCTTTGGCTGAATAAAGTCAATCAAAATATATATTGGGGAATTGCTGCATCACCACAAGGCAGTGACCACAGAATGTGTAGGAAGGTCAGTATGCATATCGATCCACCCACACACACACTCACATCAACCATCTGCCGGACATGCTTTGAGAGGGTGTCGCCATCAAGAGATCCCTGTCTCCCTGCGGCCCACTCTGAGAATTTGGGAAGCTGGTCCACCACGGAGCGAGTAATAGAGTTAGAATCTCGTGATCGGGGCTCTCGAGAGACAGACAACTCCTCAAGGGCATCATCATCCATGTTAGCCTGGTTCACTGCAGCCTGGGGGGGGGGGGGGTCAGAGGGTTCAACTAGTGAATACACATACAGTGTGTAGCTTTTGTTTGTTATTTACAAACTAGAAAGCTAACAATACCTAGACATTACAATTACTGCTATGCAGAAAGGAGTTAGCTACATGGTTGTGTATATGTAAGCTAGCACATCAGTTACATGTGCCCTAAAATATCCTACTAGCCTAATAGGGGGAGTCAATAGAACCACTCAGCTCACCCTGAGAATCCTCATGTGCTCGACATCAGGTGGTGTCTTTGGGGTTGTGAGTTGAGCTTGTTTCATGGCAGAGAGTAGGGTCCACAAGAGACGGTACTTGTTGATATTGACCACTCCCAAACTGGAGTCACTGTAGTCCTTAGACTGAGAGTCCACGGCTACAAGGTCTTTGAGCAGGATGCCTCTGTGGTTAGAGAGAGAGAGAGAGAGAGAGAGAGAGAGAGAGAGAGTGTGTGTGTGTGTGTGTGTGTGTGTGAATACATGGACATGAACATGAACATGAACATACTGTCGATATTGTAGGCATGAATATACCGTATACGTAGACGCTAGCAGTGTACTACTGTAAAGGTAGCACATGTGGACATACATGACAGGGATATGGAAGCCTCCATGGAGAGCAGTCACAGTCTGTCGATACTTGGCGTAGTTCATATGAGAGCTGAAGAACTCAGTCCATGTAGTGAGTTCCTCTTTCTTGGCCTTGTCCACATGTACCCACGTTTGGTTGAGGCGACGGACACTGAAATGGTTCAGGCCTCCCACCACCGCCAGGAGCGTGTTATAGCAATGGAGACTGTGCAAGTGCTGTGTGCAGTGAAGAGAAGGGTTAGTACTGCACGTAAATCGTCACGAAATATGCGAAGCCAGCTTAATTTTATAAATACTGGCTCTTACTGTTCCTAATGTTCCCAAATGTTCCCAGTGAATTTTCAATAGCTAGCCTTGTCTAAACTAAAAGAATGATGTATACATCATACAGAGCATCATACATATGCCATATCTACATATGCCATATCTACATGTATATAACAGCATGGTCTGTAGAGTCTTGTTGAAGATTTAAACTGAACATGTTTCCTTTTGTGAACTATGCATTGGACACTCTGGGTTCCAGGAAGTATTGCTAGACACTAATTGATAAACTGACCTTGGTAGTGTCGATGAACTTCTCAATGATGTCTGCCCTCTTGACAATGGTGAACTCTCGCAGTATGTTGCAGACCACCCAGAGAGTGAGCCCGTTGAACAGCTGGATGCACTCCTCTATGCGTGGAGTCTCCTTGCTTGGCTTGGCTGCGTGGGCATATAGGCAGAACTCTCGTATCTGCAGAGTTAGCAGAATAACTATTACAATCAAGAAATGGTACATGTGAAAATGAAACAGTACAGTACAAGGACCTATAATACAAATGTTTCTTGGTATTATTGAACCTAAAGCACGAGTGTTTTGTACGAAGCATTCAATGCTACAATTATCTTTTATGGATGTAAAAGGGTGATGACATGAGAATGTGTATATACCGGAATTCTCCTGAATAGCTTGTAGTCTAGAGAGCACATGATCTCTGCCAGTTCCTCAGCTGAGGTGGCATCAAACCCGAGGCTAGGTCGCCGTACAACATTGAACTCCCTCTTCATGGGAGTGCTCAGGGAGTGATGGAACCAGCGAGGATCCTCGGGGCTGTGTGTGTGTGTGTGTGTGTGTGTGTGTGTGTGTGTGTGGGTGTGTGTGTGTGTGTGTGTGTGTGTGTGGGTGTGTGTGGGTGCGGGTGTGGTCAGGTAGAAAGTTAGTACATCCAAGACACCGTCATTACCTACATTGTAAAAGTCTATGTTAGAATGAAATATGAGCTTGTGTGCATGTATTTTAGGTATTCTGTATTGCATATGATAATTGAATAATCACACAGAATAGACGCCACTCTCACGTACAGCGTATCCAGGGAGACGAATTCAGAGAGATCCTTGTCCCCACTAGAGGTCATGACCTTTTGTAGATCTTCCACCAGACGTGGGAGGGGGGTGATGGCACGAAAGTCATCGGGGAAATGCTCTAACCAAAACCTGAGTGCGACAGAGATTTAATCAAGGTTTCAGATTCATTTGTCCTAAAAATGCCATTTGTTCAGAAACTAGACAAGGGCTACACTGTACACAAACTACTCTTATATAACTATGATATTGACGCTTTGAATAGCAGCCATCAGTTTTATTAGCCAAAAGTATGAATTTAATTGGTAGTTAAATCACATGCCTCCCACTGTGAACTAACTATCAGAGGGACTGGAAATAAACAGGAGATTGGTAATTTCCTGGCCTCAACAAATTTTCTCAGAAATGAAGCAGTTAAAGTGAATAAATTCACCACAAACAAAACAGGGAAACGCACTTAAATGTCAGTGTAACTGTACATTCCAAAAATCAACCTTCATAGCACAACAGACTACTGAAGCTTCCTGGCAGCAGACTAGTTGTCTCATGACTCGCATTGACCACAGCATTTCCTCAAGGCACACGTAAACAAACGCATGATCTAAACCTTAGTACTCTTCTAAGCGTTACAAAAAAACCACTTGCTACAATTATTGATATTACAGGTTATGTTGAAACAGACACACTCATTCCACGGTGGGTTTAACGAGGGCACACTGTGTACACAAAGGTGGGTGGATAATTAGATAGGTTTACATATAATTATATTTGTACGTATAAGCTAATGACAGCTGGCCGTGATTGGTCACAACAACAAACACACAATGTATGGTATCCACCACGTCAATAAAAGCATTATCAATATAATTTTGCCTGTTTTTTATACTCACCTCACCACTCGAGCTATAGCCCATTTTCTCCGAGTCGTTGCCCTGACAACGGATTCTTCGCCAGACTTTGAAACTTGTACACTGGCAGTATATCTGCTCTCAAGGTCAAGAATTATCACAACAATGTTCTCTCAGTACAGTGGGGAGTTTATATATATGCCCCCCCCCACACACACACACACACCACACAATCAGTTATGCTATAACATACCAGCTGAACAATGCTCACTGGGGATATATAATTATACCGCATACTAGAAGTATGCATAACATAGTGATGATTATGCTCTAGGAATGCCAAGAGTGAGAAATTATATGCAAACTTTGATTGCAGCTCTTTCCAGTGACAGTGGGAGCTACAACAATGGAGAGCAGTTGTGCCAAACTTTAGAAAATAATTAGGCAACTATAACCTTTGAGAAACACCGTATATACACGTCTGGGGCGAATGCCATTACAACAGAGCAAATTATGGGAAGTGTTTGGCAGGCAGGGAATGTCACCTAGTGATGATTATTTAACGAGTTACAATTAGTAAAAATGTGACAGCTAGATAGAGAAAAATGCACACTCAACAATATCCTATAGATACCTACGAAACACAATTTGTACTTGAGACTCTATTGCTTGAGGCTACCCCAACCTATCCTATAGATACCTAAGAAACACAATTTGTACTTGAGATTCTATGCTTGAGGCTACCACCCACCCCCCTCCCCTCCACACACACACATACATACACAGAGTGTAGTGGATACAGTCCCTGCAGCTGCTCCATGACAAAGGAGGGCTCCTTGTACCACTTGGACGTGAGCAGAAACACCTGAGGGTAGGCAGGGTCAAAGTCTGAGTTGGAACTAGGCCGAATGTTTCTTGCGTAGTCTTCATTTTCTGTGTACGGTGTGTGTAAGTATGTACGTGAGAATGTAACACTGAGAAGCTTTGCTTACAATCATATTACTCTTGCAACATTGTAGGATAGTTATGATTCACTCACCAAACTTTGAGAGCATGCGCGAGAGTAGCTCATTGAGGGTAATATCAGCAGCATCCTCCATTTCACAGTTAGTTTCTCACACTGTCAGATAAATTGTGAACTAAGTAAAAGCTAGCTGTTGTCAACACTTGCTGTTTTTATAGCGTGAGTACAAATACCACAAAGTCCGAGGTATTGATGGTTACACTCATTTGTCATTTGCAGAGATCTGCAACATGTCTTTGGGTTAGTTGACCCTTTTCTTTTTCAGTAAAGATCGTCTTACAAGAATTTTAATAGTAGAAATAGTCTTCAGGGAAAGATAGTCAGAAAAATAACCCATAGACTAGTTGACAGTCTTGGTATGACTTCTTCATCCAGCCATTATTACCAAAACACGTGGACCTCTCTGTACTGTAGAGGTGCTAATGAAACTGTGAAGAAATGGTGCTTGCTAATGCTAGCTGTAAAGAGGACTGGAGCTGTCTTATAGAATGAGTGACAAAGCTGCTGTAAGTGTGAATAATTGTTTTTAGAGCAGTGGCTCGAGATCCCTGCTAGGTAGGTAGTAAGCAGTAGATCTACAGCATGTACAGGTGTCTAGCTACTTGTGTTGGGCTGGTAGACTGTGTATTGTGTTCACTTGAATATATTACGAAGCTAGCGTAGTTGATGTACACTGACCATTTCCGTTTAGACGTTTACAATGCTGGATTGTACCCACAGTACAGTGCTGGATTGTACCCCCAGTACAGTGCTGGATTGTACCCCCAGTACAGTGCTGGGTTGTACCCCCAGTACAGTGCTGGGTTGTACCCCCAGTACAGTGCTGGGTTGTACCCCCAGTACAGTGCTGAGTTGTACCCCCAGTACAGTGCTGGATTGTACCCCCAGTACAGTGCTGGATTGTACCCCAGTACAGTGCTGGATTGTACCCCCAGTACAGTGCTGGATTGTACCCACAGTACAGTGCTGGATTGTACCCACAGTACAGTGACCTGTTAATGGCTGTATTTGAATACACAGTAAATATATAATTATAGCTGCTTGGTGATTTATTCTGTGCAGGAGGACAGGTTGAATGCACTCTGCTCTGGTGTGGATCTGCTGAGTCAGCTTGTTGCCAATGGAGAGGAGAATGATCCAAAACTCAGGGGACAGTTACTTCAGTTAACTTCTGCAATTGTGAGTTCAACTGTATACCATAAATACAAGGCAGTATAATAATTATACATGTACATACATACACATTCTCTAGTCTGGCTGTAAGTATGCACCCTTGTGTAGCACTCATTAGTGTCTCTTTCCACTTCTAGGCTAAGTTTGAACACAGTGTACGCGAGTCAAAAGTATCCTGTGAGCACCATGGTAACAAGGAGGCCAGCGCAAAACTGTTCAAGTAAGTATGTCGGTTCCAGTTTTTGCACACGTATAATACCAGTAACATCTCTGTGGGTATACACATATAATGTTAATATTGTTAGTCCCCTTATACCTAATAAAGTACAGATATAACCTCTGTGTGAGCTACTGACGTATTTACCTCCACTCCTATTACAAGCTGCCCTTATCACCAAGCCCCCTCCCCCCTCACACCTGCAGATCAGTCTTACCCACTCCCAAGGGGAAGCTGGTACTCATCATTGAGAGACTGATTCGAGCCTCCAGAAACCAGCGATCCATTGAGCGCTCAACAAGTGTAGACAGCACTGTCTGTAGCAGGAAGACTGATGCTGTGGACGAAGTCTGTTACCATAAAACTGTTGAAACTGGATGGGCTGACAAGAAAAGTAAATCCATAGAGCAATTGGGCTCCAGAGAGGAATCTCTGACTGACTGTGCAGAGACATACCCTCCACAGTCCTCATCATCATCACAACCTAATCAAGTAGTACAACCTTTACAAGCTGCATCAGTCTCAATGCCATCATTGCAAACTTCACTGGCTGCATCAGCCTCACAAACTTCAGTGCCATCACATTGCTCAACTGTATCACAGCATTCACTTCTACCATCACAAGCATCAATAACAACCTCAACATGTACAATAAAAATAACCTCTCTACTGGAATCCAGTGCTCCATCGACGTTCTCATCTAAAGCTGTGTCTTCTACAGAACCTTCAACCTCGAGGGCTGTCCCCCCACCACCTCCACCCCCTGCACTGCCCTCACTGGAGGCCACGGTGACCCACTATCGCCCCAGTGTCCCCCTAAAGCCCCTGTTCTGGAGGAGGGTCCAGTTCTCGTCAGCACAACTCAGGACAGTGGACAACGTGTGGAAGCATATCTCCGAGCCCGGTGAGAGTGTACATGCATGGCTAGAATAAAGTAGAGGTGGAGTTTAAGGGTACAGCTAGTTTTAGGTATTCTTTTACAAGTAATATTTCACTATACGCCATGTGAAAGCTAGAGTAAAGGGCATCCAAAACTTCATAAGTTGATTAAATTGTACATGCATACAGTGTACTGATGTTCAATTTTAATATTATTGACACAGCTCTCGGTGATGTTGAGAAGTTTGTTAAGTCCTTCTCCAGAAAAGACACCACTCCACACACTCTCAGGTTATCACTCGACAAGCCACGCCGCAATTCAGCAATCCGACCAATCACCATACTCGATGGAAAACGCTCTCAGGCAAGTTTTTATCTGTCTACAGTATCCCACAGAAATCAATGTGTACATGCATGTAAGATATGTCACACTATTATCTGTAAATCAATAGTCACATGCCTAAAAATTACTGGTATGATTTATACGTTGTCCCACAGGCTATCGGTATTATGCTTGGTAGTCTGCCGTGTGGGACAAGTGAGCTTGGTGAGGCTGTGAGGAGTGGAGGTGTGACTCTGGTAGATCGAGAGACGCTACAAGCTATACACGATCTGGTGAGTGTGCTAACTTGCTAAATGTTATCAAACTGCTGTGATAATTATTTGTCCATTCCAGCAAGCTACTGTTGAAGAGTTGAGCGCAATAAGAACCCACCTTAAATCACCACACCCGCTTCCCCTGGATGCACCAGAAATGTGCGTGGAAGCAATTTGTCGTCAATATTGTAGCGGCGTGATTGTCATGTGATTTTGTAGGTTTATGTATGCTCTGAGTGAGGTGCCACAGTTCAGCGAACGTTTGCTGTGTGTATTATACTCTCAGACACTACCTGAAACCAGTGCTGCCATTTTGGACAAACTGAGCATGCTCAGTAGAGTATGCCAGCAGCTCAACCACTCAAAAGAGGTGTGGTATAATCAGTTTGTACGCTATAGTCACTATGTATACATTCACATACAGGTGAACACAATTCTTGGCCTGGTCTTGGCACTGGGTAATCTGATGAACACTGGAAACAAGGTCAGTAAGTTGTGGACAGAACCGGCCATTTCTGACTAGCCTCCCAACAGCACAAACTCGGTGTCTTTAATGCACAGTTTACACGCGCTAAATCAACTGTCAACTGTTTCCACAGGTCAGAGGTCAGGCTGATGGGTTTCACCTTGAGATCCTCCCTAAGCTGAGGGATGTCAAGACTGCTGACAACTCCAGTAACCTGCTCAAGTTCCTCGTGTCCTGTTACCGTCAGGAGAGGGAGAAAGTACATACGCTGTAGACTTAGATGTGTATGTTGAAATGTCAACCATCATTATAGCAATGAAAATGTTACAAAAGTGAACACCCTAAAAGTTATGCATATGTTTCATATTCATCTGCACACGCATGTACATGTATACAAACCTTATACCAATTCTTTCCATACACTTATACACAGTCGGCCTTTGCGCCAGAATTTCCTCTGCCGGACCCTGCTGACCTTATGACCTCTGCACAGCTGGACTTTGACCTGATGCGTAGCTGCGTGTCCGAGTATATCAGCAAGGTGGATAGTTTCAGGGCTGCCTTGAGAGAGGTACTAGTGTCCTCCCCCAGTGATGGTTTGGAGCCATTCAAGTCAAGGATGGAGGGTCATATGAAGCAAGGTCAGGCTCAGTGAAAGAGTGCAACTTGTCAGAACACATGTATGTAAAAGATAGCATGTATAGTTTAAATTTAGAGTAGTCTCGAACTTTATACATGTACAGTGTAGAAGTATGTACATTGTGTAATGCGTTACATGTATAGATAAGTGTGTACAGTGTACAACAATTTACAAAATTAGTGTGCCCGTCCAATTCCCCCATGCAGTTGAGGGTAAAGGCGGGGAGCTCTCCTCTCTGGTCAACACCTGTGAACAGCAGTTTCATTCTCTAGTGGATTACTTCTGTGTGGCTCCACCCTCGGGTCAGAGCTCAGTAAACCCTGGCTATTTTTTCGGCCTCTGGAGCTCATTTGTGGTGCAGTTCAATGAGTACTGGAAGCAGGAGAAGAAAAACCTGGCCAGAGAGAGGTGGATTAGCCGATATCGGTTTATACGTACAAGAGACACATGTATCATTCTGTAATTAATAGTTAAATATTGACTCTCACATGCACTGTACCATACTTATATAGTTATGTGTCAGTCAGTCTGCTAAGGACAGTTTCGTAATAATATTATATTTGACTGCTCTCCTCCCAACAACAACAGAGTGCGTGCAGAAGAGTTGAAGAGAAGGAATGGGACATTAGTCCGACCAGTGGCCTCCTCTGGCCTGGTGAGTTGCCAGGCAGATAAAGATAGCTGTAAGGTTGAGGCCAGTACATGTATTTATGAATTCATAGCAAGTAATTTGGTCCTGATACATAGGTTGCATGCCTTGCATACAGTGTAGACTAAGAATCTGTATCAATATATATGACTGTCCAATTTCTCCAGAAATCAAGACTCAAGACCAAACGTTGTTACAGCTCTGGACAATAACTGACTTAAAACATTTGCATTAATAAAATTAATTATTATTATTATAGCACATGATCACTTTGACATTTTTATTGTCCAAAATCAATATATTGTTTATTCTGTACATCAAAAACACACAGCAGTCATGTTGACAGCCACTAAAAAAGATATGACACACACACACACGTAGAAAAAAAATGCTACCACATGACATGTATAATAATAATAATAATAATAATTACTGCTATGGCTAGTACAGGACATGTATTGAGTTTGCACACACTGGACAGAAAGCTAGCTATGGGGGAATTGCTATTGTTCGAAATTAGCACCGCTCTCTGGGGCGAATGTGAAGTCATGGAAATGTACACCATCACCGACATGTGCCTGTGGGTCAGCTGTGTGTGTGTGTCGGTGTGTGGGGTGTGTGTGTGTGTGTGTGTGTGTGTGTGGGTGGGTGGGTGGGTGGGTGTGTGTGTATGTGTGTGTGTGTGTGTGTGTGTGTGTATGTGTGTGTGTGAGGGGTACATACATGTGAAGCAGTGTGATGTGTGAAGCACGACTACAAAGGACCAAGTATAAATACATAAGAGAAGCTTTTAGTGCATGTGATGCTACTTACAGGCATCAGGTGGTGTTAGCTGTGGCTTCTCTGTGGTGAAGTCGGGGTCAAAGTTTGACACATCAGTCTCAGACGTGATCTCCGGTTTAAATGGTGCTTCAATCTATAAAAAATGATATTCAGATAGTCAACTTAATTTGTCAGTGATGACACAAAAAGATACATGTAGACAAATAAGGAATGCAAACAATAATTATATAAATTTCTAATTAAATTGTACATTATGAGACTCACTTTTTTGTCGTAGAGGTCTTGAAAGTTGATAGGGTCAAAGAACGCATGTTTCTTCACCTCTGCAGCATCACCCTCACCAGCTCCCAATCTGTGTGTGTGTTGGGGGGAGGAGAGGGGGGGTGGTAAAGCACTGCCATACAACAAACACTTACGAATTAATAGACACTGTTACTGTAACGTGTATGACAGTAATTACTGGTAAGCACATGTACATGTACACTATCTCATCTCCAATAGCACAAGCAGCTCTTCTGCTAGGACCCATACATGTACTTTACACTCGAGTACAGTACGCACGCACACACCACATACTCTCACACACTCTCACGATAAGCACACCTATAGCCTCACTCCCACTCACCCCACACATAACACACTATTACGACAAGCACACCTCACACACACACCTCTTATTAGGGTCCTTGGTGAGGAGTCCTAAGAGTAAGCTCTTGGCCACCTCGGACAGTCGTGCTGGGAACTTGACCTCCTCTACCAGAATGAGCTCAAACAATACCTCGTGATCTCTCGAGTAGAATGGCAGACGCCCACACATCATCTCGTACATGACCACACCCACTCCCCACCAGTCCACAGCACGGCCATAATCATTATCCTCTAAGACCTGTGAGATCAAGATGACTCGTTGAGCACGGTGGGTTGACATGCTATCAACTAAGAAAACACTGAAAATGCGAACTGAGAACTCAACCACAAACAAACACAAACACTATAGGAGTGTTACATGTACATGGCTTAGCTACACATAAGAGTAATTTTGAAGCAAAACACATGCTAGGGACATAATATTGCACAGGCAGAGTGCATGAATAACCAGTGCTGAGTTGTATACATGCATCAATGCATGTGAAGGCTGGACATAACAGAAACTAGTTCCAGTTGTTTGTACAACCACACACCTCAGGAGCAAGGTACTCAGGTGTACCACAGAAGGTCCTGGTGGTGGCACCGAATGTGATCTCCTCTTTACAAAGGCCAAAGTCCGTAACCTTTATATGACCTTCAGCGTCCAACAGAAGGTTCTCAAGCTGCAAGTAACAATGATAATAGCCTTACTAGGAGTATTGAGACAATGACCACATAATTGTTGAACTAGGAGTAATGCCTAACAATCAACTAGGAGAGAGTAACAAGTAGAATCAGCATGAATACTGTACATGGACTCAATGCATCATGTGAACTCTATCAGAAATAAATTAGCGCTATATATACCCACACACACCCACACCCACACACACACACCACACACACACAGCACGCACACACACCCGCACACACACCACACACACACACTGTTGTGTTGATATAATTTGTAGCACGAGTACTACTCCTGTTTGTAGTTATGGTTCCAGTGTTTAGTTAGGGGCATAAGGAGTGAAAGGCAATAAAAACATTCACCATAAGGTCAAGTTCCTAAACCAATGGACACACCAAAATCAACAAGGCAGAACATGTACCTTGAGATCTCTGTAGACCACTCCCAGTGTGTGCAGGTACTCAATACCCATTGTGATCTCAGCCCCATAGAAGCGAGTCCTCTCCTCAGAGAAGACCCTCTCTCGTGACAAGTGGAAGAAGAGCTCTCCTCCATTCACGTACTCCATCACAAAGCACAGACGATCATTGGTTTGAAACGAGAACTTTAGTGACTGTGTGTGTGTGTGTGTGTGTGTGTGTGTGTGTGTGTGTGTGTGTGTGTGTGTGTGTGTGTGTGGATGTCCAGATCATTAAAATATATCCTTCATCGCACACGAATATTGCAGTATAAATAACACTGCACACGTGGCATGCACAATGTATAGTGCATCAATCAAGCTGTGTATACGTACAGTGTACATGTACAGGCAACTTTCTAGATAGTAATATTGAACTACTGCTAATTTGCATAGAGCTCAAGAGACACGCCCACTAACTGATGATGATATAATGCCTAATAGGGGTGAGCCTGCCTATGTATAGTGCTAGTTCCTGTGCTCCTAAATAGGAAATAGAAGACAAAGGATTTATCAAAACAGCATCACTCAATAATCATCACAGCAAGTTACACAATAACCTGATACTAAGAGCACTACAATCAAGGATAGAATATGTGTACACGTTCGTCTTTGTATGAGAACACCGTTCCTTCCCTTATGAAATTTGTTGGACACAAAATTACACTATTAAACACGGCACGATTCATTCACTCATTTTGTACCAATGGTGATCAAGAGGATTATCCTACTGTGTACAGTCATGTATATTTGAGTCCACTTAATAGTAATCGGTATAATTATTATGCAAATATGGTGGATGTAACTAACGAAGGGACATTCTCTACAACACACTATAAGGCAAGGAATCCAACACAGTGAACAAACATCATCAGCAGTAAATATCCTTACAGTTAGGAAAGGATGGTTGGCCATTTGGAGGACTCTGTTCTCAGTCAGGGTGTGTGCTATCTCGTCCTTGGCTACAATCACGTCCTTCTTGAGTATCTTCATGGCGTAGATCTCTCCACTGCTCTTCTCCTTGCACATGACCACCTATGAGGGGGTGGGGGGGTGAGTGTGTACACCAGCTACACACCGAAGGAAGCACTCACTTTTCCAAATGTGCCTTTTCCAAGAACTCTGAGCATCTCAAAGTCCTCCATAGTCTATAGAGTAAAAAGTAAATAATTGCAAACCTACATTACACAGGGTACACTCAACTCATGGTTACCCTACATTACACAGGGTACACTCAACTCATGGTTACCCTACATTACACAGGGTACACTCAACTCATGGTTACCCTACATTACACAGGGTACACTCAACTCATGGTTACCCTACATTACACAGGGTACACTCAACTCATGGTTACCCTACATTACACAGGGTACACTCAACTCATGGTTACCCTACATTACACAGGGTACACTCAACTCATGGTTACCCTACATTACACAGGGTACACTCAACTCATGGTTACCCTACATTACACAGGGTACACTCAACTCATGGTTACCCTACATTACACAGGGTACACCCAACTCATGGTTACCCTACATTACACAGGGTACACCCAACTCATGGTTACCCTACATTACACAGGGTACACCCAACTCATGGTTACCCTACATTACACAGGGTACACCCAACTCATGGTTACCCTACATTACACAGGGTACACTCAACTCATGGTTACCCTACATTACACAGGGTACACTCAACTCATGGTTACCCTACATTCATTATACAGGGTACACCAAACTCATAGTTACCCTACATTACACAGGGTACACTCAACTCATGGTTACCCTACATTCATTATACAGGGTACACCAAACTCATAGTTACCCTACATTACACAGGGTACACCAAACTCATAGTTAACCTACATTACACAGGGTACACCAAACTCATAGTTAACCTAATGCCTTATTATGTTAAACATTGTAGTGTGCACTTTGCATATCAGGTATAACACGTAATAATGATAGTGCCCAAAAATAGAAGGCTCTGGAACTTGTATACTAA
Organism: Halichondria panicea; assembly: GCF_963675165.1. NCBI lineage: Eukaryota > Metazoa > Porifera > Demospongiae > Suberitida > Halichondriidae > Halichondria > Halichondria panicea. The sequence goes on along the minus strand of NC_087385.1, from coordinate 5,995,281 downwards.
TCATGCATAATACTGACACACACACACACACACACAAGTACCTTTGTTCCCTTGCCGTCAGCGGACGCCCCAGCTGCACCACCCGAGGGTTTTGCTTTATGGCTACTATCAGAGCCCATCTTTTTCTGTATGTCCTTGGACACTCTTGAAATGGCATCAATCCACTCTTGCCTGTGTGCACACACGTGGGACCATTGTATACACAAAGAAAGGCCCCACAATTAGTGCAAGTGGGCAACGCTTTGTTTTCAGAATGCTAAATTGAAACTGGTTGGAGTAAAAACAAACACAGAAGAGGAAGTCCCTGTTAATTAGTTACCTTTCTCCATCTGTCTCTGTACAGAATGTCCTGTCGATGAATGTGGACCACTGGAGAACACGAATCACAAATGCGTGCTTCTTGATTTTATCATTTGCAAGGATGTTGACGTTAGCTGTGTGTACAAGAACAGCCATTGAAGCTCTACCACTACGGAGAGAGGAAATTAACTCACGCTCAATCTTGAACTTGTTGAGGGGCTCTACACCTGCGGCTGGCTTTGTCTTGAAGCCCTGAAACGCTCCGTCAGAGAGAAGCACAAACCATCGTGGTCTCCAGTTCTTGATGTATTCACCTGCATGGATGGTGTGTGTGTGTGTGATCAACTATTCATTTATTAAACAATCAGGCTTGCTCTGGGCCAAATTTCAAGTGCCTTGGCTTGTTATTCAAGTGGGCCTATTAGGATATACTATGGTCCCTCCCCCACTCACTCACCTCGTTTGTTCAGCCAGCCCTCTTTGACTTTAGTTGGATTGCTGTCATTAGTTGCCATATCTGTATTAGAGTTGTCAGCAGCTAGTACACTGTTAGGGTACCCTTGTTTAGAGCTACGCTTGGTGATCGTTTGTTGTGAGACAGCTCAGTACTTCTGTAGAGGTTCTGTCTTGTTGATATCACGTGCACTACTGCTAGCTAGTAGATGGGCGTGACCATTTTATTTTTTGATTTTGTTTTTGCCACGCCCATCTAGTGCACTGGGCGATCCGTACCGTATTCACATGTTGTGCCACGCCCATTTTTACAAACAACAATCATTGATGAACAAGACCCTGTTAGGTACTAGGTGTGATTGAGCCTGTGGAGCTTCGCTCTAGATACCCACTAATGTTCTGTGTGTGTGTGAGTCAGTAGAGCCTGAAGCTGTGGTGGTAGTAGCTGCCCTAGGATGAGTGGTCCTGCTGACGATGGCATGGATGGCCTCAGTGCCTGTGAGTGTCCAGTCTGTTTCAACTTCCTCAGCGAATCCCTCCCCCCAATGTCCATGCCCTGTGGACACACCCTCTGCTCCGTCTGTGTTCACCAGCTTGTAGCCAAGGCAACGACAACAGGAGGGGGTGCTCCGACCTTTCGCTGTCCCTTGTGTCGAGAATGGGTGAATAGAGACTCTGTCACTCTCAACCACACCCTCAGGGATCTGATTGGTGAGTTCTGGTTGCTTTAACATGTATAGATAATCGCATTCTTATCCTCATATACTGTTACCCCACACAACCACTCCTACCTGCATACCAAGCTAGTGGGAGTGGATACTTGCACACTTAATGTGCACAGCCCAACTAGTAGCCTCGAATTCAGGCCTCTTTCTGGAAAAGAAGCTGGTATCCACTGTTTGGGCATGCGCTCAATCATTAGTAATATTATCCGTAAAACTGCCAGTAAAATTATCACTCAAATTGTACCCTATAATTAATCCATGCCTGGTTCGAGGCTACTCATTTTCCAGAAAGAGGCCTGGATTCGAGGCTACTCATTTTCCAGAAAGAGGCCTGGATTCGAGGCTACCTAACTAGCCGTATATGCAAAACTAGTGGATATATCATATCTAAGGATGGATGTATATTCCCCCGCCCCCTCACTACACACAGCCCAGTTGGCGTCCATTGGTGTGAGGCCTGGTAGCCCACAGAGTCGGCAAGCTAGAGTGTTGTCTGCCCTCCATGTGGACTTCAGTGAGATAGAGATGGGACCATCTCTTGACAGGGGGGCCTTTGGGGAGGTCTTCAGAGGTTACTGGAAGGGCAATGACATTGCGGTCAAGGTAATATATGTTCCTATTATTGTTAGTCTTGTAACTATATCCTAGTCAGAGCTGCACACAGGATTTAGAACAGGGGGGGGTGGGAGAAACCAAAATTATTGTGTCTGACTTTTTACTATCTCTCCCTGCAGATGTTCTCCTCTGGTATATTAACACCTGAGGCGATGCAAGCGTTTCAACGTGAAGTGTTTGTAATGAACTGTCTGCGTCACCCCAATGTGGTGCTCCTGATGGGGGCGTGTCAGACCCCGCCCAGGCTCGCCATACTTATGGAGTTTGTGGCCGGAGGGTCACTACATAAGGTAAGCATTTCTGTAGAGATGTCCGCATCTTTAAAGTACTTGTACCACAACAACTGCTTTTGCCTTACCTGAAAGCGCTTCAAAGTTTAGTATATACAGGGTTTTGTTTCAGCTGTACTAGTAATATTTGCATGCATGCTTGTAGTTAAACTGCAATGCTTCCTCCCTGCTCAACTTCTACTGCAGCTGCTCCATGTGGATAAGACGAGTCTCTCATTGGACCAGGTGTGTTCCCTCGGTTGTGACATCTGTCGAGGACTCCAGTATCTTCATTCCATCAATATTCTCCATCGGGACCTCAAGAGTAAGAATGTGCTGTTGTCTGGACCACCCCCCTCTGGACAGGCCAAGCTCTGTGACTTTGGACTAGCCAGAATGAGACTAGAGTCTGCCACACTCACAGGTAGTGGGTAAAGATCACTACACTACCATGTCTGTTGTGGGGCTGTGTGCGTGGAAGTCCCTAGCCAGAATTCAGAGCATGCTGTAACTTGAGCTATAATATAACTATGTAAGATCACATTACAGTATGAATTACATAAAAGTGGAATATCCTATGATCAAAGCTTCGACTAACATGCGCGTGCATTACATGTAGGTGTACTAACTTAATTAAGTAGACACACATAATATGCCATATACAGTGCACATGATACCCTCCCCCAGGCAATGTGGGTACTGTGCACTGGTCTGCACCGGAGGTGTTGGCCAACTCCCGCTACAAGTTCCCAGCAGATATGTACAGTTTAGGGATGGTTCTCTATGAGATGTCCTGTGGGTGTGTCCCGTTCTCCTCCATGATGCCCGTGGCTGTGATGATGGCGGTGGCTGTCAAGAGAGAGAAGCCAGCCATTCCCTCCTCTGTGGACAAGAGAATGACCCAGCTCATCTCAGAGTAAGAGAGTAGGTGCATGCATGGTGGACAGTGTCCCTTATCAAATACCATATACCGTACGGGTAGAAAATTTCGAGGTGTTTTTAATTTCGCGTTTTTCGTGGGTGGCTGCAGAACAAAACCCTTGGAAGGCTTCGTATACGCATGCGAGATAGTGCCACACCCTAACTCCACGAAATTTACTACCCGCGAAATTTTCCAGAATATTTAATTGCACGAAAATTTACACCCTCGAAATTTTCCACCCATACGGTAGCTGGTAAATTAATTTGCGAATGAGGTATTATTGGAGATTTTTTAATTTGACGATCATTCTGCATAGTATTATTGACTTCGTGGCGATATACTGGGACTGAATATCAAGCTAAAACATTGGTGATTTTTTAATATTGGCGACCCTCACCTTGATTTGCCAAATTGCTGAAATTGAATTCACCCACTATACGGTGGTGGTCCACTAAGACTTTCATGAAATTGCATGGCCTCCGGTCATAATCATATGTATCTCTCAGTAATGGATACAGTTGCAGGGAAATCCCCTCAAATCATAATTAAGCGTATCAAGTGTGTAAACGTTTTCATTGAGTAAATTAGGATCGAGTTTGAAAATGTTTTTATCTGGAAGCCAAAGCCTACTTGTTGTTAGCGCTACAAGCTTTGGTAAGGTAGTACATGTACTGGTACGCATCCTGTTCATTCACCATACCCACGTTCACGTTACTGTTAACCATTATTATGTAACAAGGCAGCCCAAGTATGTAACTAAGTGATGTTACAGACAATTAGGGACCATTAACCACTCTTGTTTCTCACACAGTTTGTAATTGAACCTTCACCGCACACATTCTATCCAACAGCTGCATAGCTTGGGAGCCCAGTGAACGTCCGCCAGTGGCTGAGGTTCTCTCCAGCCTCCACACCATCACACCCCCTCATAGCATCACGCCCACACAAGAACGGCGGGCACAACTATCACACTCTGACAGGTAAAGCATGTACTCATGCAGTAACGATCGTCCAATCAGCTGTACTCTACTGGGTACTGTAGTAGCAATGTAGCTACTGTGGACCACCCTCACTAGTGTAGGTAGATATACTGTATGCACAAGTAACGGCTAAAAACCACTCCCTCCTGTAGTCTGGGGATTGTGTTTGTGAGTGTTACGGACACGGCTATCCTCCATAATCAAGGGGAAGATCTGGTGGATGTGGCCAGGAACATGGGCATCCTCCAGCAAGACCAGCGCAATATCAACAGGTTTGTGTTAGCAAGCATAATTATAACACAAGCAACTAACGTAGGCTCGGGTTTAGATAGTACTGCATATCGACTAGAGCTGTATAAAGTATACCACATTGTCTGCTTTTTCTGCATGAATTTCTGTGTACTGTACTGTAGCCTAGTGTCATGTGACTATGTATACTAGGTATCCATCAGAGGAGGATCGATTGTTAGCACGGGAAATAGAGCTGGCTGAGAGAGATGCAATGGTAGCCAGAGATGAAGAGCTTGCTCACCAAATGCAACTCAGGGAGAATGCTTATCTGACTCCAAGGTTGGTCTTACTCTACTAGTCCAACTGGTGGTGCTTATAGGAGGCATAGCATCATACATAAAGTGTTAGAACTGAGTTGTAAAGTACCTGCATGTGTTCTCTGTGGTGTGTGTGTGTCTGCTATAGCCCTTCTTCTTCTTTGTATTTCCTGCCTCCACTGAAAGGAGAGTATCCTTTTGGCCACATGGTATACATTTATTGCATAGGTCTGCATTATAGCCTCGTGTACGTGTGCACTGTAGCTCTGACATTATACAGAGCCTGGAGAATAGTCTAGACTTATGACTATTGCCTTGGGATCTCACAAAAAATGTTATACTCCCTTCAGCATGCATGCATGCATGCGTGTGATATCTCCATGGTTTGCAACTATTTTTACTCTATATAGATTAAAGACATAATTACACAGACTTAAGGATTACAATGAATTTATATACACATGTATGTGTAATGTACGTCACTTGGCACCATAATTAAATTTGAGTCAACATTTTTCCCATTACCTCTCATTCCTCACAATAAAAGTCTAATTGTTACTTTACATACTTAATTATATGAAAACTATCTCGTATCCCATAGTGACACAAAAACCAAGATCTTTCCTCCAAAGAATGTTCTTGACCTCATCAAAAAGTCATCCAATAAAAGACCACCCCCACCAGCTGTTGAATTAGCTCCCGACCCTGTTAGGACTACACACACCAAACTTGCTGTACCTAGTACCAAGACCACACCCACTACTAAGTCTATGAAACACGCCATCCCTCCAACTGAAGCAGTGCCCTTGAGCAAGAAGACCCCAACTACCGATTTAAGCTCATCTTCCAAAAAGACGAAAAAGTTTAGCTTTGGCAAGAAAAAGTCTGCTAAAGATACCTCAGATGAACCCTCACCTTTAAAGAGCAAACTGAAATCGAAAACTATGAAGTCACCCCTCCAATCTAAGAAACCACCCCCTCCACATATCCCACCACCTCCACCACCACCCCCTCCTCCACCCCTACCCCCTTCACTAACTCCTCGCCCCACACCCTTCACAAAGTCCACCCGCCCCCTCAACAAGGCACGGTACTCTAAACGAGAGATGCTGAGGGAAATACGGAGCCATGGTGAGGTTGTGGCACGGAGTCTGAGACCAGTCGAAACCGTGGAGAAGAAAGCATTCAGAGTGGGTAAGTGTCACCAGTACATTACCCACCCCTAGCCTCCTTCACTGGCCTCTTCAGAGGAAGTGCAGCCTGGGATCGAGGCTATATAGTTGTCTTGGGTTGGTAAGCAGTGTAAGCATTCAAAGTGTACCAGTATATTACCCACCCCTAGGAGCTTGTCTTGGGTTGGTAAGCAGTGTAAGCCTTCTATAACCTATAACTCAGAGACAAGGCTTTGAGGTGTGTGTGTGTGTGTGTTTGTCACTAAATAACGTTGGCATCAAAGTTCCTTAACGATAAAGGAGAAATGGAAGCACAGACTTTGTCACAATTTTTCGCTTTCGATCACATCACAGTACCAAAATAAGGATCGAGATCGAGTTAAAGCCTGGGCTTGGGTTGGTATACCCGGCGTGTAGATGTGTGAGGTGCCATACAAGTGCAGTACAGTGCATGGATCCTTTATTTGATAGCTCCGAAGACAATTGGAGTAGTTTAGTTTCCTTATTTTGCTACTGTGATGTGATTAAGAGTGAAAAATAATTTACAAATAAAATCGATTGTGGCAAAGTCTGTGTTTGTGAGAGCTTCCATTTCTCCTTCATCGTTGAGGAACTTTGACGCCACTAGCTGCGAGGAAAATGAATGGTTATTAGGACAAACACACACACACACATCAATATACCTGCACATATATGTCTGCTTATAATGTAGGGAAATAAACATGCACTGAAACCTTAATTTTAAAACCCTTGAAAAACAACAGCTCACACTATAGATATGATAGTTTGTTTGTGAAGTGGGTCGACAGGAAGTTCCGTATAGGTTTCGTCCAGAGCAACCCTCTTTGATAGCATCTGAACCATGCTCTTGTTTACTTGGTTACAGATGTTGCATAGGAACCATTGGTCAAGGAATCCACCATGCATCTTCTTAATTCTTAATTAAAAAATTAAAATCATTTGTGGGGACCTTTCCGGGGACCTTTCCCAATACTGTATAGAGTTTCGTTTCTTCCTAATTAAAAATTAAAATGTATTTGTAGGGACCCTTTCCTATTAGTGTATAGAGTTTCAGAGTGTGCTTTGTGCATTTGTTGTTGACAATCCTGAGCTTCCTTTGACAGCTGGCTAACTAAACTTCACTCCAGAATAGTAATTGTAGTTATTCACAACAAATTAATAAAAGTTAATTTTAAAGAATCAAAGACATATTATTCTCATTTTAAAGAATCAAAATAGATTAAAGGCATAGCAGACATGTCTCTTGTGAATAATACCTCTGTTTTGATTCCCTCAGGACATGTTGTTGATGGATACTCCAGTGAGCGTGCCCAGTTCACTGTCCAGAATCTCATCAGGTCATTTAACCCGTCGCTCTTGAGACATGTCGAAGTGGTGGAGCCTACACCCCCTTTCCCCGTCGGACGTGAGTGTTGTGTGTGGTGTGAGTGTGGTGTGTGTGAGGGTGAGGTATGTGGTGTGTGTGGGTGTGTGTCAAGGGTGAGGTACGACCAGTGCTGTCATGATGGGTGTATTCAGGGGGAGAGCGGGTGCACTAACTGTTTGGTGTTTCACAAGTAACTGTTGTGTCTTCTCAGTTACTGATCAATTAAGTCACAGATTAGTTACACACACGAATAATTATGATATTTGTGTTTAGTGTTGCCCTCCCACAGCATGTATTGGTATTAACATATGCTCTCTGGCTTTGACCATCCCTCCCACAGATGTGGTACACCCGACTAGAGGCCAGAATGTCAAGCGGCTCTCGTCACTGATTGAACTGAAGCGCGATCCCCCACCCGTTAGCTTTTCCAAGAGAGGGACACTCAGCCCGGCCATAAAAGAAGAGATAGCCATGTTCAAAGCACAGTGGCTGAAGCAAGTCATTCCCCATATAAGCAACACTCTGCCAACCATGGAAGGTACGTGTGTGTGTGTGTGTGTGTGGGTGTGTGTGTGTGGGTGGTGTACACATGCAGCAAGTACGTGTGTGGGTGGTGTACATATGCTTGGGTACGTGTGTGGGGGCATACTCGCTAAAAATGTTTATTTGTTCTTGCAGACATTCTCAATCAACGTGCAATCGACAGAGCTGATGACGTGAACACAGGTCAGTCTGATGCCAGCAACTCTGCCACACAATCTGCTCTGCTTGCGCTAAACCCGAATTTGAAATTGAAAATCGTCAGTTTCAACAAGAAATTATTACATCGCGTTACCACGGTGATCAAGCAGTGGACTCCGACAACAGAAGGTGATATATTCTAAAAAGAATTTTCTCTAATTTAGCCATTAATTATATGAAATCACTCTCGTCTCCAGGGAGAACTCTCCCTAAGCGTCAGGCTTAACAAAAAATAGGTTTTTAGCTCAATGTGTTAATTATGTTAATGGTTGGAATGTATGTTAATGGTGGTTGTATGAAGTCTATCATGGCTGCCCCTAAGTCCCCATAAGTGACCCTCTCTAGGATGTGTGGTTTGAGTAACACTGGTCCTTGGTTAAATGGAAGACAACAGAAACACCTCTTCTACATTTGTTTGTGCCAAAGTAAAGCAATTTTATGTTTTACGGTTGAATGTTTTATGGTTTGCAGTGTAGTCTGCATGGCTTTGCTTCTTCCTTGCTCAAACTTCCTTGTATGGGTCCAAGCACCATTACCAATATACAAACTTATATTCCCCAGCGCATAGTCTGACTCGTGGTATGATTTTGTAGCTGCATGCATGTCAATGTGTAATGTGATCTGGTATTGTATTACATCGTGTAAACACAGATATTGCCATGGAGAAGAAGCTATCACAGAGTGGAGAACCTGCCGACTCAGCACATCCAGATGAGGAGCCAAAGACAAAAACGAATGAACAATTAGATGGTTTCTGGTAATTTTTGAACTCTATAATATTATTTATAGTCAATTTTTATTGAGGCCTGTTATAGAAGTTTTCATTTAGGATTTTTTTTAATACCTGTACACACGTGCCCACTGTTATACGTGCGTTAATGGCGCAGTGGAATTTAAACACTTCATTGCTGTAATACTAGCAGTTTTTTCATTATCGCCCTTTAACCCAACCAAAGGTATTCTAGCTGTTAATGAGGTGTCACAGTGTGCCCTGGGTAAGGTGTCAAGTGTTTACATTGGTCAGCATAATTATAGCTGCATGCAATGGTACATGTATGATCGTAATGGAGGAGGTGGCAGGACCTGACAAAGACCCACTTTTGGCAGACTTTTTCAATGAATACTTGAGCCTGGAGGTGAGATATTCATGGTCCTCTCTCTGATTGAGAAAGAATGTTTAGAATGGTGCCCCATAGCTAGTGACTAGTGATAGAATGGAGAATGGAATGGTGATGCGTGGTTTTGAGGTTTTATGAAAGGACCTTAATGAGCTTAATTGTTGACGTTGGTAATTCATTTAGCTCAGAAAACACCTGGGCCTGGCTTACCCACGTAGGTAGAGCTGTCTTTGTATGCGGTAGAATCTTGAGATTTTAACTGACCATGAAATTGCCCTATCACCAGTTGACCACAAACTGTAAACCAAACTAAACTGGAATGCAGGTCGGCCTTTTTCAGAGAAACTTGAGTAATTGAATAGTCAACTTCTCTGGCCATAAACAAGTCAGTTTGTTTTACCTCAGTGTCTGGGTGTCTTGCGTAATTGCGTTTAGAGCATTTTTCTGTTTTAATTCTCGTAATTATAGGTATTTGGAATAAAGCTGACGTACAGGAGAGGGTGTCTACAAGAAGTGGGAGGAGCTCTGTTGCCTGGGAAACAAGATCAAGACAAGTTACTAAATTGGAATTGGTGCACTGAGCATCGATGGAAATTTTTCCTCAAGTGAGTTGATTTGCAGTGACACAGTATTAAAATATGTGCTCACCTCTTAATTATAGCCCATAATCATTAGTTTTGATCTCATTCCTATTCAGAGAAATATTCAGAGAAATACTTAATTCATGGCACCACACACACAGTACGTACCTACGTGCACTGAATATGCTTTCAACCTGACATTCCAACAACTCTCACTTCATTATTATGCACATACACACACACAGGTCTCGATTGTACACTGAGTTCAAGTTATGCTCATTTCTGTTTACAAGGCAGGCTTCTGTTTTGAAAGAAAGCTCCACCTGGCCCTTGGAGCCGGCTTTATCTCCATGGGGACCGTCTCGCCAGCAATCTAATTCGTTGCCAGTTAAAGAAACCACAATGGATAACAGTGAGACATGTGTGTGTGTTTGTGAAAAACCATCGACTGTGAGATGTGATAAACCACAGCCTTTGATTAATTAGCAGGCCTCCACAATCAAATTAATTGTGGCGTTTAGAAATCATATTTGGTCTTCTGTTGGGACCTTCAAAAACAGGAAGAACACTTGTGTTGGTGTGGTGCATACGCCTTCCAGAGGTCTCCGTTAGAGTCATTGTTGTGGCCTGCCCATTCAGAGTTGTTTACTAGCTAGTGTAACCTTTTGAGGTAGGTATTTACTGTCAGACAGGGTTTTTTTAGTTTCCTATGTTTCCTATGTTTCCTATGTTTCCGCTTTCATCGGATTGTTAATTTTATAATTGATATTCCACTTATTCGATTTCTAATTACCTACTACTACTCGGTAATAGTTCCTGCATGCAAATATTAGTGATGCTCGTGACATGACCTCAGGCCATTGCATTGCTGTGTGTAGTTCTTGGCCTATGTTTTGTATTACAGGGAATAGAGCTAAAGCTAGTGTCCATTGTTACACGCACACTGAAAGTACATTATATCCTTTATAGGCATTGATTTTCCTTATAAAAAGATAATTTAATTTAATTGTTTTTGTTGTTGCGTATTTGCAGGATATGAGGACTACAAGCGGTTGAGGGGCTTCCTAGTAGGTACTCATGGCGATACACTCATCCAGGTCTGGCTGAACCTGGAGGCGTGGCAAGTGGGTGTGGTCAATGAGTGGTGGAGTGCTCTGTGTGCTATTCGAGAGCAGTGTTCGGCTGTGCCAGGATTGGTCAAGGTGGGTCCGACACTAGCACATCCTTAGTCTCGGCCATCCCTTGTCAGCCAGTTAAACCCTGCCAAGCTTTGTGTACTGATGTGTCTGGCTCATTAATTGGTATTATTGTAAGAAAATACATTTTCTGGCGCTTAACATTTCTTGATTTCAACGACTGGGCAGTACTCGTGTGGTGGACCCATGGAGACAGGTGCATGGGTGGAGGCAGTAAAGATAGAGTGTGAGGACAGACTGGGGAATTACTGGTTGCCGAGGTTTAAACATAGAGGTCAAAGGTCAGCCATCATTAGTACATACGCTTATTCATGTGATTCTTTGTATGGTGCTCTAATGATCAGAAATGTTTGTCACCTATCGCTAAAGGAACCTGTTTTGTGTACAGTGTCAGACCTTACTGTTTATTTTTTTGCAGATTCCAAATCCGTGACTCCTCTCTGATGTCATACGACATGTCATGTGATCCAAACGAACCGTTCAAAAGAGGACTACGATGTAACCAGAATGCTGGGCGTCCATTTGAGAGCTTCCTTCAAAGGTGACTCCATTTTAACGAGAATCATTACTTCCCATATACTCAACAAAAAATGGATAAAATTCATACTGGTCATGCCATACGCAAGTGGGCATGCATGAATACACAGCGTGAATACAGCTTTTTAAAAACATTCCAGTTGGTTAAAGTTTTTATTGGCTATACTATATATAGCTACTTATATCTGAGGACAGCAATTGAATAGTTTCACACCCACACCCACACACACCCACCCACACCCACACATACCCACACACACACACCACACACACCCACACACACACACACACACACACACACACCACACTCTCAGCTCGGATTTGGAGCATTGTATACATTGGGTCAAGTTATGGGAGGCTCTGGATTGGATTCTGTTGATTCAGCAATCTAGAAGCGATCAATATGTGGTTCGAGAAGGGTGGAGACTTTGGAGCCTGTTCATTGATGGTCAATGTGCATGTGTAGTAGCGAATTTTCTCCTTTAGCAAAGTAACAATTTAATTATAACTTTAGAGATTCGTCTGTCAAAGTAAACACTTCATAGGTGTGGAAGCAACCTACACTGTGCATGTATTCTTGGCTGCCTATATGTACATGCGTCTAACACGTCACGTATGAGTCATACAGTGACAGCCTGTCTGTCTAGCTAGGTATAATGGTACAGCCTACTCTAATTGTTTTTGGATGTCTGGTGATACATTACTACCCTTTGTAAGCCCTATCTGCCTACGGTACTATCTGTCTACGGTACTATCTGTCTACGGTCACAGTTAGTAAATTTGTCGTGGCAAAGGTTGTGCTAGCTGATGGTATGTTTGCCTCAAAATAGTAATACTATATCCCTCTTTGAATGTATTTTGATTTTAAAATTATATTTCTATAAGATAAGAAAAATGCACAGGTGAGAAAGACATGGTTTTCAGTGATGTACCAATGCTATCGATATCTCTTGGAATGAGCACAGTGTTTGTGCCAATGTGATTTGATCTTATGCTCACGTATGCATTTTTCACAGTTGATTGTGGTAACTCGTTGATGGATACTTATATCACTCGTGACAACAAAGATAGCCTTTTGAAGAGTCTCACAGAATCCAGTCGATGCTCTGTTGTCAAAGACTTGACTCTAATTCAGGTACTGTTGGCAATTAGTGCGTGACCACTAGCTTCCTTTGAAGTTAATGCTCTTCTGTTGTGTACATATAATGTGCATTCTTAACAGTAATTATATCATTATCTGTCCAACTGTTTATCGTGAACAGGATGTGCTGCTGTCAAGTCTCAAGAGAGTCTGGACTCAGTTTTTAAGGCTGGACCACCACTCGTTCACACAGTAAGCCACATACCGATCATGCCTTGTGTCTGATATCCCTCAGTAGATACACGTATCTACGTACTTATGTATAATTCCACACATGTACCTCCTCATGCCTCAGGGCGCAGGCATTGCATTCCGTCTGTCTAAATATGATACTGGCCTTCATCGAGTTTATTCTTGGACAAACTACTTTTCCTTGTAATAACTTTAACAAATATTCAGGTATATCAACGTTTCTGCTGTGTCAACTATTGGTAGCCCAAAACAGCAGGCCTCCTCCAACAAATCACAGAACTCAAGGAGACAAAAGAAAGCTAAAGATTCTGAGAAATTTATGCTTGATGTGAAAGGAACACCATTCGAGTCTTTAGAAGATTTTGATCAGTAAGTCCAAATTTCCCCTAGCAACCATAAAGTCACACAATCCTGTTACAGGACCTTGTTGTGCTTCGAGCAGTATCTGTTCTCAAAATGTGGCCCAAATTCACAGTCAAGTTTCAACTATCATATGTGGAAGATGCTCAGAAAACTCACTCTGACTAAAGAACCTAAGAAAAGAGATGCACTAGCTGTGCGCATCTACCAAAAGTTTCTCTATTTGGGCGCCAAACAATTCCTTCATTTGCCAGACTACCTGCTGAAGCAAATAGACCAAACAGCTGTAATGTGTCGCCCTACTAGCCCTACCCTGAAGGCACTGACTGAGTTTTCCTCACTCTACCTACAAACTACAGTCAACACGTTCCTCAGCAAGGGTCTAGACTCAGGCACTGATGAAGTCAGTGACAGTCTCTTCCCTCCTCTGCACAACAGCAAAAGAGTCCGGAGGTGTAAGGTGTGTACACATGGAGGTGTAAGGTGTGTACATGTGTACGTACTTCTGTGGGTATGTGGTTATTCACCTGTGTTGTACGCTGCTGACCTGTACTCGTGTACTACCACTGTTTGTGGTCCAAATTGAATTCATAGCGCGTTGTATTCTCACAACTAGACTACCAGTGCAATGCAGCAACGTAATGAGACCCAACACCTCCTGTTCACACTGACCAGGTGTGTGGGGCCCATCTCTCTTCAGCTGCATGCGTTCGGTAAGTTCCTGGACCGTCAGTGCCTGCCCGGACAACACGGAAAACTTTTAAACAACGTCCGATTTTGGCACGAGGTTCAGAAATTCAACGTGAGTGAGTGTGCTGTTATTCATTAAATAAGTGTGTATACGGAATATGCTTCACTCACCCAGGCTATGTTTGTTGATGAGACTAGCAATACAGTGCTTTTCCATAAAGGGGAGGCTATTGTGGATCGATACCTCGATACTGCCTCGCAACCGTGGATAAAAGTGAGAACTAAGACCTTATACGAAAAATGTATGGGTGAATATGATTGTAAGAATGCGGAGGTTAACTGTGAATCAAGTTGAAGTTGACATTGAATGTGTGTATTTATCAGGTGACTGTTCCTGGTGAGCTGGCAGCGCAAGTGGTATCAGCTCTGGGGGACCTGCACAGAGTGAAGGCCCGGGCACACTCAGAGCGACTCCAACAGCTACTTGAGAAGACCCAGGAGATTGTGTTTGCTGATATAGCACCTTATTGGGGTACCTTCTGTGCTCAATATACTAGCCCTGATGGCTCAACCATATCAATACCTTGCGGTTCGTTGAATCTTTTTTGTATTTTTTGTTATACACTTTTAAAGTGTTAATTGGTTCTAATTGATAACATATGCTTTGAATTATCCCCCCAGCTGGCGAGCTGAGCACCCTTCCTAGTCGAAGACGCACCCTACAGCTGCCCCCCATCACACATCAGTCCATCCACACACCACTACTCTCGTTCTCATCTCTTAAGGGACTCAAATGGAGAACTGCTTTTTAGTGTCTTGAAACTTGAAACTTATGTGGTCTGTCTATGCAATTTTGTGGTTATTTTTGTGCATTCTTAATTTCATATAGTGATTTTTGATATTTAACATTCAACATTCAACCAGTTGCTGGTTTTTTTATGTAGTACACATGCATATATTTAGACACATGATCATGATAAGAAGCTGTGAATTTGTTATAATAACTTCAAAGTAGCTATATAGCAATGAATAATATATTACAGTGATGGATAATCGCCGTGGACCACACAGAGTAAAAAAAATGAAGTGTAACAATACTGATGATGTGATATATAATAATAAGGCTGTGAGTGGGGGTGAGGTTGAGGTGACTATAATAATTGTATCCTATAATCCTCTTACTATTATACTAGATACTATATAGGTATTAGTCTATTCTTATAGGAGTAATTAGTCCTACATGTTCTACACACTGGACTTGAGCTGGTTTCACACACCCTCTCAGGCATTTCCGTCCTTTTCTTCCAAGGTTTTTAAGCAGTTCATCAGCTTTCATGAGCTTGGAAAAGTTACCCAGCGCCTGTTCCCATAAATTCTGAGATCCTTCAGGGCACTCTTTCGTGTGTGGTATCTTTGGATTTGAATCATCTGGAATTCCTTCAAGTAATGATCTGCAATTACCACAATTCGGAGCAATCCTTCGGTCCTGTAATATGGTAGATAAATCAATATGGCAACTCACAAAGGTTTGGTATGGCTACTTACCTGAACTGTTTTTGTAAGCCATATATCTATCTTCTGAATAATCTCGCTAGGAGTGAACTCTTGATCTTCAGAGCCCTGTTTCCATGATACACACTTGGCAAGGTCCTTCAAGTTTAGGATAGATTTAGTTTGTTTTTCACCTGACGGTAATACTAAGACTGCGGAATTCTGATTGTTTAAAGCGCGATCTGCATGGGTTGAGATTGTTTGGACGTAGTCACAGAAAAATTGACGAGAAGATACAAAGTCCTGTAAAGAGATAAAGAGATAGATAGATTATAGCTATATACATGGATTAGAAAATACCTACCTGCCTAGTGCATTCGATTACTTCTGGGACTTCTTCCACATCGAAATCACCATCTTTAATTCCTGAGCCAATATTTAGTGGTATTTGTGCAGTGAGTTGTATTTTTTTGTCAGTGCCCATAGCGTTGTTGAGGCACTGACGGTAATGCTGGTTGATGGAGGAGTTCAGAGCCATCAGATCCACTGTCGCTTGTTTACAGGCCCCCCATCCATGAACTTCACACTGCAAGTAAGTGGACAATTGATCAACAAGCTCCTAACCACATCAAAACAATAATATGCTATATAGCTTTTAAAAATTACCTGTCTGTCCAGCTCTTCCAGATCCATGGGTTTGTCCAATCTAGGCTTGGCTCTCCGCTGCTCAATAACGTGTTTTTGCACAGGCATTGAGCCTGCTAATTCCAAGACTAGAAACAGAAATACAAAAGAGTAGTTCATTGTTGACTTTGCAGCAGCTCATTAATAATTATATTGCGCATGCTGCAGGCTGCTCCTATTAAATACTAAATGCCCTGCGGATATCTTGTGGTTAAATTAGCTCGTCTGGCCACGCCCCCTGAATTGGGGTGAGTGGGTGCACTCATTCTTGAAATTTGATACATGTACATGTACAAAGAAACACAATAGAAGATATAACAGTTAACAC
The DNA here is from genome assembly GCF_963675165.1 of Halichondria panicea. Taxonomy (NCBI): domain Eukaryota; kingdom Metazoa; phylum Porifera; class Demospongiae; order Suberitida; family Halichondriidae; genus Halichondria; species Halichondria panicea. The sequence continues at coordinate 5,978,851 of NC_087385.1, read as the reverse complement.
TAATGAGTCTGTTTATCAACGGTAGACAGCAATGCGTCTACATTATTGACTGCACTTTTCCTAGCATTTCTAACAGTTTCATATCCTCCGCTGTCTACAGAGTCTAATTCCAGCAATAGTTTGGTTAACATCTCCTCCAACATTTTTTGTTCCATACTCCCTGGCACAGTACTGATAACTTGACTTCTTAATTGTTCAGTTCTCTCGACTATTGAATTAATAGCTCTAAGCTTCTCTTGGACTGCTGGTAGAGACAGTTCGTGCTGATTGGGTGGGTTAACTGGAGGGGGTTGCCATCGTGGATCATCCCAGGTGGTGGTTCGATTGGTGTGGTCCACAAAGAATGGCCATCGAAGATATGGATCGACTTTCATTTCCCAGCCATGGGGAAGGGGATGAAATACTTGACTTGCCATGGGTATTCTTCAAGACTTGCTCAGATATAACCAAACAGCCCTTGGCAGATACTTTAATAACACAGTTCAAAAGTTGCTAGATTCATTCAGAACATTGTTGAAGGAGGGAGAAGAGATGAGTCTTTTTGTGTCTTGAATCTTCCAGAATTATTTATCTATTTCTAAATAGAGTGCATGTTGACCTCTGACCTTTAAAAAAGCAGGCTAAGAAAGAAGAAGGCGTGGTCTCCAGTCTAAACGACTAGACTGAGGTACTATACTAGACAACAAAGCCAGCTACATGAGCTAGCTAGCTAGCTAGCTATGGAGACTAGTAGAAGTGCTGAAGATGGAAGTGAGCTTCTTATGTCTACAGAGACGTTAGGGTGTGATTCTCCTGTCATGTGGCCAGACCAGAACTTTTGTAAGTTTATTATTAAACAGTATTACCATATAAACTGTTTACACTGCTTATATTCCTGCAGTTGGGGATTTTGATCCACTGGTAAGTACTATGTCCTAGTGTTGCCAAGTATTAACTGTTTCTATGTAGCATTTGTCGTCTGCTCCACCAAAATGGTTGAACCAGAGCCTGAAAGTCAATGACCAAACAATAGCAGGTACCCGGTATGTATATAGCAGGTACAATCTGAGCCATTTATATTTTGTATGCAGAATTGTCGTCACTTAGTCAAACCCAACTAATGGAGCGGATCCGAGCGCTACAGAACCTAGCTTACAAGCTAGGGGTGGAAGAAGGTATGTTTTATAGCTCGTGATAATTCTGTGTTCCTTTGTATAGTGGGGAAATTTTCGCTTCGCTATTTGGAATAAATGTCCTCAGAATTAAATGTCTGTGGGTTGTAATATTTGCGGTTCAATGCTAGGAAACCACACCCACCAAGAGCTTGGGAGTATCCCAGTTTAATTTTCACGTTAACTACTACCCTTGAAAAACGCACAATTTTTTGCCGGCTATACGGTACTTACATAGTACCTAACACATTACTGTTATATATATACCAAAGTCTTGTTATTGTTTTGAAATATGATTCCCTTTATTTTCCATGCAGCCCGAGAAATGACAAGAGGTAACTGCTTAAATGTGTTCAAAACAGCACGTCAACCACAATCCATCAAGAAAGCAAAGCACTCTACACAATAATAACATTAACTCTTTATAATACAAACACCTGTTTTATTGTATAAGTCATCAGAGTCAAATAATACGTACAAATAATACGTACAAATAATACGTAATGGACATAAAAAGTTTGTTATGAAGCTTAACGCACACAGAGTAAATAAAACGAACAACTACACTACACCATTTTAGTGCTGGCAGTTTTGCTATTAGCAGTGCTAGCATAGTTAAACGGTAGAGAGGCCAGTAACGAGACACGATCGGTCTTCAGACTATTCTCGTCACCACCATCTTCATTAAGACTGACATAGTCTTTATTCTTCATGAGCTGCTTGATCAGTCTATGAAAGTACTTGATGGTTATCAGGATAATAACCTTGATACACTTCAGAATGGCTTTGAAAATTGTACGACAGAAGAAGTAGATTCCACCCACATACGCAAACACTGAATAGGAAAGATGCTAAGGACACTAGCAATTATCATCAACATGATCCTTACCTGTGACAAATGTGAAGAAACCTATGTTGTAGTTGAAAACACAAAAACCCTGCAATGTAAGCATACATGTTTATCTAGAACAAGCTATATACCTTTAGTGCTACTCACATGATAATTAATGGGGTCCATGGCGAATGAAGGAGAGAGGCAATGGAAAGGATCAATGTTTGGGTGCTTCACGCACTCAGCCAAGCCCTCATCCACACACTGGTAGGCCTCAGTGTTAGTGCAAGCGTAGCACTGTATTTGGTTGGTCAGTTGACAGAGGAGCAGGAAATCGTAAGAGCTCTCAATGCATGCCCACGAAACATAGAGTCGTGTGAACCAGATAAAAAAACAAAGGGTGAGTACAGAATATAGCCCAATGATGTTGCCAATAATGGCCATTGCCTTTTCTGAACGAGTCACTGGATCAGTTTTCTGCGTGTATGTTTTGTCATAACATTGACAAGATTTCAGGTATTGATCATAAACATTTTCACTTACCATAGTTTTAAACGGGAACCAGCCACGGATCAGAAAAAGCACCATAGTTACTGCTGTCCAACCAAACGACAGAATCAGCACATCCAAAACAATAATAGTAGCTCTCTGAGACATATATCTAAACGCAACAAAATATACATTGTTAGAACTATGTATTCATGCATAGAGTTAAAGACTGACTTCCATTCCAGTATCCCATTGGCCAAACCTCTGTTGACTCCCACTATCATTAGCATGCCCACTACCATGCAACCGGACATGATCCATGAGAGGTGCCCTTTGAACTTCAGCCAAATCAGCGCAAGAAAGTACGTCTGAAGAATAATAATATTATTGTGGACAATTAATTCATTTGTGTGGTATAAGTCTATCGTATATAAATAACAGTTAGGCTATATTATACAGTCAGGAGAGTGTACTCCTGATAACAGTGTCTTCTGCAAATGTGAACGTTTCGGACAAAACCAAGATTTCAGTAATCCAGTTTGTGAAAGGGATAGGGTTTGTATATTTAGTGATACAACGTTATTAAAATGGCCAACGCAACTCACCACAAACAGAGAGAGTACAGGGAGATCCATCACTCTACCAAACACTCTGTATGTCGTTGTTGAGCCGATACTATCATTAATACTCTAAATCAAAAAAGTACATAGTCATATCATACTGGTCATACATGTAGATCCACTCATCCACTCACAAATGCTCCATCAGGCAGGGAGGGCCTTGTTCCCTGATCTCCAAGGATGTCAAACAAGGGAGGTTCATTGAAGAACTCTACAAAACCCATCACAAGAAGGGTCAAGCCCACAAGGAACTGGATCATCTGTAGCACAGGACGAACAATACTTCTGCCATGTAAACCCATTCTGGAGCTCTTCTGCAGGACGTAGCTGTTGTTTAGCACCTGAGCTAGCTTAGCTAGCTAGCTAACTTGTAACTTGAAACTTGAGCTAGTTTGCAGCAGAAATTAAACAAGCCCCACCCCCCTAAAAGTGACCTCGAGTCATAAGATCATGTGGCTGGCCCAAACACAAAAGGACTACCGTATAGCGCGAAATTTTCGAGGGGCTTAATTTTCGTGGATTTCGTGGGTTAGCAATCCACACGAAAATTAAGTCCACGAAAATCGTTCTTTACCTGCTATAACGTGCAGGATCTAAAGGCGTGGCTTCCGGTAAGCAGTCATTCCGCGAACATTGTGCAACGAAATGGCTTTTAGAGGCCAATCCACGAAATATAAGTGCCTCGAAAATTTCGCGCTATACGGTATTTGGAAAGCTAAAGGTGATCGTGCATGAATATGGGAGCTTGAGATTTTTAGCTATTGACTATCTATATTCTCAATAACGATTGTTTGTGACTATGGACGGCTCGAAGAAAATTCCCTATGACAAGCTAAGAAGCCTCGAAGGGCCGAACGGCATCGAGTCGGTCCCACTCCTATCGACTGTCAAGTCTGTGCCCCCGCCAGATCGCTGTATGTTCACCTACATGATCTTTTTCCTACATGGAATTGGACATTTGCTACCCTGGAACTTCTTCATCACTGCAAACTTGGTGAGTTTACGTTTTTAATTACGTTTCTTAATAATTAATTAATTTATAGTTTATAAGATTGTCAAGCCCAAGATTATAATTAATTTTGAGGTAAATTATCTTCACCTTTGCTCACCCTCTCTTCACGTACATGCACATGCGTGTGGATAAATTCCTCTTGCCAATTCTCGTTTCCCATCTTATAGATCTAACATCTAACATGCTTGAGCATTATTGTGGCATGGCTATGTTTACTACAGCATGGCATTGTGTTGAAGCTCCTTGTTATTTGAAGCCTTAGCTAGCTAGCTGCTGCATACCAAAGCATTGTATCACTATAAGAGAAGGTTTTAGACGATGCTGCTATGAATGACAACAGTTTATATTGTGGTTGTCTGTCACCTTGTAGTACTTCAAGACCAAGTTCACATGTCCCATTGAAGCTAACCCCATGGTTAACTCCACGTGTGTTGGATATGAGGACAGCTTTGAGAACTATTTCTCTGTGGCTTCTATGGTTCCCATTGCTTTCATGACCGCTCTCAACATATGGCTTCAATCAAAGTACGTGAGTTCTATATACTTCAAAGGAAAGGAAGAGTCTGTTGGAGTAGATATAATAATGGGTTATTGTTCACACCACTGATTATTTTTACAAGCCCTTTGTTTTAGTCGGGTAACGGCGAAACAAACATGTCACATGTTTTTACTCTGTTTACTCCGTGCTCCATATTTGATCCATACAGGCTGCGGTATCAGTATCGGATGGTCTTGTCTCTCGTGATAATGATGGTTCTCTTTGCACTCACCATTGCCTTTGTTGGTATACCCACAGAGTCATGTAAGTATATTATATTGATCATTCATTGTAATAATTATACTAAAATACGAATTTTTACTCTGCAGGGGTGGACGGATTTTTTGGTGTGACATTGTTAATTGTTGTGGTATTGAGTGGTAAGTGTTGTTAATGAGACTATCCTTTGTAGAATTACTCTCTCTTCCTATAGTGGCATCTGCTATCTTTCAAAGTAGCACTTTTGGTTTTGCCGGAGTATTCCCACCGAAGTATACGTCTATAGTCCTCAGTGGACAAGTAAGGCTAATCTTGTCTAGTATACTGTGCAGTGTTCTATACTCACTCCACACTAATCCATGCTATACAGGCAAGTGCTGGTATATTCGCTGCTGTGGCCCAAGTTCTATCCTTGGCCTTGGTGGGGAACAAATCCACTGACAGTGCTTTCGGCTACTTTGCTGTTGCTCTTCTGGTGGTCATCATCTGTTTAGCATCATTCTTCCTCATGCTACCCATGGTAAGTAATGCCTTTTAATTACCTCAGCTCAATAGGTAGGTAGAGAGATTCATTCTTATTATAGGTAGCTTAGGCACATGATGATTATGGCGATGATCTCATTTCCAGAAATTTATCAAGTACTACCTTAACCAGACAAGTTACAGTAATATTAAAGCAAAACAAGGCTCAGGTAAGATTATTATCATACTGCCACGTGGCAAATGTACTTCTTTGTGTGACTAAACTTTACAAACTCTTTGTTTTGTGCAGTTGTTCAAGCCTCTGTGAATGTGAAGATTGTAGACACATCTGTTCCATACTGGAAGATATTCAAAGGGGTGAGCTCGTTGCTAACAATTTTAGATAGTTGCAAGTACAGTTATACCCTAAATATGCACGTGGTATTCTTCAAGATCAAAGGAGTTCACTCATACGTTTTTGCCGCTTCTAGAAATTGCTGATGTTATCATCATTATTTTTTCCTCCTCACCACGTGTGTAGATATGGCTGTATGCTGTCAGTGTGTTCCTGGTGTTTGCTGTGACCCTCTCCCTCTTTCCTGGAGTGTTAGCTATCGTCCAGTCAATGGATTATGTCGAAAACGGCACAAATGTGTGGTCAGGTGAGCCAAAGCTCTGCTGTGCACATGCATTAGAGTTGTACACCACTCCTCCCTAACTGATCACACCACTCCATTTGACTGACTACCGAACAATTTTTTAGTGTCATCTACATAATAATTATTTCCCATGCATCTGTTACAGATACTTACTTCACCCCCCTGGTCTGTTTCCTCCTGTTCAATGTGTCCGACTTTGTGGGCCGATTCATTACCCACTGGATCACTGTGAGTTTGTGTTAATTAATGCTAGTGCGTACTAACCTTTGCAGTGTGTGTATGAGTACTAAATAATATTTACACTCGGTAATTATTGCATTCATAATTATAGCTTAATTATCACTTTTTGTATCAACTTTTGTGTCCCCATTCCTCCCCTTCTCCCTCCAGGCTGGTAGCCACAGTCTAGTGCTATTTGTCGCCAGCGTTCTCAGAGTGGTGTTCGTGCCTCTCGTTCTCCTTTGTAAATTCCAGGCAAGACAAGACCCTGTGTTCAACAGTGATGTCTACCCTATCGTGTTTGTGTCTCTCATTGGGCTCACCAACGGCTACTTTGGATCCGTCGCCATGATCAGTGCACCTCAGTGAGTTAATGCAACATTTACTTAAAAGTGGAAAGTGTACACAAAATTTCCTATAGGCATTAGGTAGAACACAGCTCAGTGTATTCACATTTCCTCAGGGATTCAGGGATAATGTCTTTAAGTAACCGTTCTTACAGCTAGAGACACTATGTCATCAGCCATTGTGAACTTTTGTGTACTATACTGTTGAATAATTATGTTTTCCGCTGTACAGGAGTCTGCCTGCTGACCAGCGTGAGACTGCGTCGACCATCATGGCTTTCTTCCTGTCCTTTGGCCTGCTAGTGGGATCATGTTTCTCCTTCCTATGGGCCTACGTCGCCAATCTAAGATATATCTAAACTAACTATTTTTATAATTATGGCTGTGCACATACGTGAAATGTATTATTTTGTATATTATTTGCTAACTCATGTGTATATGTATTACCCCAACCAAACTTAAGTGTCAACAAGTGAATACTCTAACTTAAAAGACGACTAATTAATTGATGAATGTAATTGGGGATCACCAAATAAAACAGTAAACATCAACAAGTACATACGTATACACAACAGATAAGCATCAGGTTGTCCCCTCTGGCTTGTGTAGAATGTCTATCAACTGTTCTAGTTCTGACTGAGTGTTTAATAGTGCTGCTTGTCCAGAGGTCTTGATCAGTCCAAGGGCTTGCTCAGCATAACCAATAGCCTGCATGAGAAATTATGATGATAAATGTTTCATTTTATGACTTATGCTAGTAATGCTCTGGATAAACCTTGTCTTCTTCTCCCACTGTCGTGTGTAGTAGGGCGAGGGTGTGATAGAGGGGGGCCATTAACTGAGGGTGGGCAGCAGTCACACTCTCCCTCCACTCACGGATACTGTGGAGCATTGAAAACGCTTCAGCTCGTTCAGCCACATCTGTTTGGGTATAATTATAGCAGCGTGTAAGATAACTTTTATTGAGGTATTAAATTACCCAGCTGTCCCTTTGAACCAGGCTTCTCGTGTACTAGAGAAGAGAGATGAGCTTTCCAAGCGTCCAACACCTATAAAAGGATAACAACATGGAATCTATGGCCTGGGACACACCTGGTTGTGAAGTGAAATGGCTATGTCTGTTTTCTTCTCTTTTAGAAACACTTGCCCCATGTGATAATAGCCACCAGATGTCTGTATTGCATCCAGATTGTACGCCACACTTGACTGATAGATCTGCACATGACCAGTACACAATAATGAGCATGGCCGGAACACACCACACTTACATCCTCAGCAAAATGTCTCCTCGCTTCACTGAGAGAGTTCTTAGCAGCTGCCAATTTTCCGAGGTTTCTGTGCAGACGAGACTTCAACCATGGCTCACAATCACCAGCCTTCAGCACTGACCACTGGGCCTGGATTGGTAGGTGGAAGGAAATATTAGAAGAGCTGCAGCCTTATAAATTTAAAGGTAACAAATTGAATGCAGTAACATAAGGAAGCTCTTCCATACACATTTCAGTGATCTGATATATAGACTCACTTGTGATAGATACTGATCAGCCTCTTTCAGTCTTCCCAGTCCAATGGCAGCTGCACCCAGTATTAGGTAGGCCGGGGTGAGGTGTATGTTAGCATTGCCGTACACTTCTGTAAGGAACTTGAGAGCCTCCAGGGCAGCAGGAATAGCCATGGAGTGGTGGCCCTCGTAGAGAAATCGTCGCCCCTCTTGCAAAGACACCTCAATGATGTGTTTCTGTACAAATGAAGGTAAAAAGATAGGTGTGGGTTTACTGAAATTGTACCAACTGACATGTAGGAAATATAACTTAACGTTTATGTAAATTAGACACAGTGAGAATGAGGCTGACCTTCCTGAGCTCCTGCTGGTGTTTCCTGGTGGCCCGTTCCTCCTCAGTGTGGGCGTGACTCTGTGGTATTCTTGCTATGGCAACAATGGAGCAGATCTTCTCATGGATAGAGGACCAATCCTCAATCTGATGCTCGTCACAACTGTGTGCGCATGTACATACATTCATGCAGTGCATACGCTCTTAGTAATAACACTATTACCAGTAGTAGGTGACTCTGCACTTGGTACACTGGATGTAGGCTGGCTTCTGACAAAGCTCACAGAGTATTTTGACACCCTTGGGAGTGGCTAGTGGATTCAAAGCCATTGTTTGTTGAACACTTACTGTTAATGCTGTGGAACTAGCTTCAGTTGCTATGGCCACGATCATAATTCGTTTATACATTACGACGACCTTTTGACAGACTCTTTTCAAGAAGGTAAAGGGCCGGTATATCAACAAATGAAAAAGGTGAGCTTCAAGACACGTGGACCAAGAGAAGAAGTTAGTTTGGAAGATGTTTAGGTTAGTGAGACATAGCCTACTAGCTCCAAGAGCTTTAGCGCATCTATTGAGACCAAGCCCTGTCTTCAGAGGACCTTTGATCGCCCGATCCCTTCAAGTATGTCGTCTTCAGCACCAGCAAACGGCTTACAGATCCCAAGAGAACACTGGCGGCAGAGACAGAGAGCATACACAGCAGCGTCGTGGTAGACCCAGGGAATTGTCTCGATGGGGAACCTCAGAGGACAGTGTCATGACCGTGTTTGAGGGTCTCCTGGCAGAGCAAGCAACCAACGGTACACACACACCCTATTAAATACATGCCTCATTGTAGTACACCCACTCTTACAGGAGAGAGGCTCAGTCAAGTGATCTTTGAGGTCATGAAGAGTTGTGCTAATCCAGCCCTACTGGAAGCACCAGCTACTAAGGCTGCAATGGCAGCCAAGATGTTATCCATGATTAAGGAACAAGGTGACCAGCCGTTTAGGTACTCCAATGTTCCAAGTATACAATTCTTCAGGTTTTCCACTGGATGCGAGTGTGTACAACA